>NC_057794.1:432734316-432957202 GCF_018294505.1 Triticum aestivum
TTTTATGCGGAGTAAATAAAAACAGAGGGAGTATACTACGGATGAGGATCCCTTGACGTGGCCGAACCCATTGAGTAACTGACATGCGGGGCCTAGCAAGCATGGGGTCCGCCAGTAAGTGACCGAAAGGGAAGGTAAGGCAGGGATACGTATGTGAAAGGAGCTTCCAATGATATAATTTTCACATTATACATCTCATGTACTATTAATCTTGTCAATAGTCAAATGCGGTTTTGAAAAACGCATTAGAGCATGGTTAATAATATAGCCAGTCGATGGCTATAAGGAACTGCCATGTCACCTATAGCCATCATCTATTATATGCACTCATACAGTAGTGTGGGCTATAAGGTTGGCTATTTCCCGCAAAAAAATTATAAGGTTGCCTATTGTATTAGTACTTTTTTCCATCTCCTCTCCATCTCTTTCTTCATATTTATTGTACGTATTTAACTAGGAATGCGTATATAGCTAGGCTCTTGCATGAGAGCTCACTCCCCTTACTTTTTCACATCTCTCTCCTCCACATAGGCCCTATATAAATGGAAGGAGGGAGTACAACTATGAGCATTGCATACTATAGTACATATGTTGTCAGTACTCCACTAGTACTATTGAACAGGGAGCTTAAAAAAAGTTGCTATTGGACTGGCTATACGTGGCAAAATCCTAGTAGGAAGAGCATGCGCGAGAACAAGCACATTCACGTGGCTGAAAACAAATTGGAAACCATCTCGAGTACAAATCTAGGAGTACGTACGAATCTAACAATATTGATTGGGCATTGTTGAATGTTGATACTTTTTTTATCAAAGTAGAGATACTTTGACTACACATAAAACTTATATGTAAACTAGAAAGGATAGGAGGGAGTATATTGTACGTTCAAAAAACGAAACAAACATTGAATACCCTTTCTATATGATTTGCGGATGCTATGATCACCGGTTCAAAATTTTGAATCCGCCTTAGGTATCACACATGCCCCCACTCGTTCTCCCTCGATTTCATCTCGGGGTCCAGAGATCGATTGAAAGAGGACTAGGGTGGGTACAATATGTTCGTTTCGCTTATGAACATACAATATACTCCCTCCGATCCCCACAGACCCCGTCCGTCCCCCCCCCCCCCCGCGGGTCATTTCTATCATAGAAACAGACCAAACCTTTATCTCCTTGCACGACACGCAATTGATCTCTGAACATCAATCGATCTCGTCAACATGTGTCGGGGCATGAACCGAATGGGATGTCAAAACTAAGACGCGAAGCGACACGTAGTGGAGGCAAAGTGAAACTTCAAATGAATTGTTTGTTTGTATGCATGTCGGACAAATTACAAATAAACATTGGAAATATAAGCATGGTCTAGGCCCACATGCGAATGATACTCGGCGGAATGTTCAAATGAGGCATGCGAGAGGATGGACTCGACCGGAGGGCGACATGATCGATGGAGAAGAGGGTTGGAGAGGAATGAGAAATAAGCAAACGCCACATGATTATAATTGAACGCCTCAAATAAACAATAAGTTGTCTCGCTTGGCCTACATAGTGAAAGGCCTAATGCGCAACGCGGAGCACTGACGCTCGAATATGGCCGGGAAAACAGGGAAACCGACATGTGGGGCACACCTGTCGGGACGAGTAGCGGAAACTAGTCCAATGGAGGAGCTGTCCCACAACCTCCTCGCCACCGGCAACCGTTCATGTGGGTCGTGGGGGCCAACAACGTGGCGCAGCTCCAGCACCGCCTCTGGACACGGCGACCGCGGTGAGCGACACGCTCATCGTTGCTAGGCACGGCCGTCTTGCTTTTTCAATGACATGTGTCGATCGCATGTGAGAAAAGGGCATCTCCAATGTTGCCACGACCGCAGATGACTACCCTGGCACACCAAAAACCCTCGTCCCTCACGCAGTTGCGCGGTGTGTTCCCATCCGGCGCCAGCTTCCCGCATTCATGTCGCCCATCCGTATGCTGTCGTTAAGAGGATCGGTGCCCGAGGAACCAACTCCGGCGACTTAATGACACACCAGGACGCTTGGCCTCACCGGAATGCGCTACTTAAAGCGGCAACACCCAGCTAACCTCCACACCATAGAGCATCGTCCTCCTACCTGGCACCACATCCTCCATGAACGCAAGCGCGAACGCTCTGCAGGAGAGCTTGTCTTCGGGGATGGAGCTCGAGGTCGCCGTCCTCTCTCAAGTCGCCGCACAAGCGGTGGCCACACTAGCGGCCGACGATGGGAGCACCGTCAGCCACGCATCCTACTTGTCGTCATCCAACGCCCGGCACCGCCGAGGTCGGGGACTCCTACGAGGTTGAGTAGGGCATGGGAGGCGGCAGGGCATGGTGTGCCAACTGGCCGGTTCGTCTCCCATGTTCTACTTTTCCTCACCGGAGACCGCACCTTCACTTCATGGGTCTTGAACCCCGCCCCCATACATGGAGATCGCAGATGGAGGACATAGGTTGCCGCCATAGAATAGGTTTAGGGTCGGGTTTCTTTTATTTTTTTGTCCTATAAAAGTTCGAAATGTAATGAAAATCTGCCGTGTTTGCATTAATCTCGGCCGGTGTATATGAACTTTCACAATAATATAGTATATTGTAGGAGTACTAGCAAGATGCCCGTGTGTTGCACGGAAGATCAAGATCTTGTGGGAGAAAAGGATGAACGAGGGAAGGCCTTATCTGCAAATGCACATTCATGCATTTCACATCTTTCTACATCTACGGGAACCAATGAAAGGGTTAACGTAAATTGCCTCTCTCTCCCCTCCACTGATTTTCATCGTGGTGGGCCCCTCCCTCCCCACAATCTACAATCAACAGCTCGCACGTTTCACATTATGTTAATTATGTAACTGGGACTACGTAGGTGTAGCATTACTCGTCCTAAAAAACCCAACTAAGCCAACCTCCCAGCATATCACGCGGGAAAAGACCCGGCCGCCGTTTCAGTTGGGATTACCGGATTACTAGTAGTAGTATCGATGGATTGCGTGAAGCAACAAGTTTTTTTTTTGAGGGGGTGAAGCACCTAGTTTAAAAGGAAAAAGGCGGTACACTCACAGTAGCCCTGTCACGGTCGCATTGCACCCCACACACGTTCGGTCCTACACACGGCTCACGCAAACGGAACACGCTTCGGCTTGCCTCTTCACTGACACGTGGGACTGCACTTGGAGAAACTGACCATGTGCCAAACTCCCCCCGCCCACCGCGCGAAAATCCTCCCCCACCCAAAAATTCCCCCCAATCCTAGATTCAACCGACCTTCGGTCAACTAGCCAATAATATTCCCCAAACCCCCCTCCTCCCCGCCCCCCTCCACTCCATTCACTCCACCAAAGCCGCCCTCCCCGCCACGCCGATACGTCGGCGCCGTGGTTCGTTGAGGGGACGTACGGTGATCCTCTCGCTCCCACAGTACACTCTCGTAGACTGCCGTCCTCTAGCCGCGCCGCCACCGCTGGCGACGTTCTTGTGGAGGCGCACGGCGGTCAGCACCGCCACCGCTGGCGACGTTCGTGTGGAGACGCATGGCGGTAAGCTTCTCCCATGGTACGCGCATTCTAGACAGAGGCCCTGTGCATGTCGGTGTAGCGCTGAATGTTAGCTGATAGATGATGTTAATCTCACTGTTTGCCAAACTAGTTTACAGTCAATATGCTCTGCTTAAGAAGCTTCCTTGCACTGTTCTGCACTCAATCTGCTTAGCTGAGATGGCATGCCAAGGCCGATTAGTTGTTAAAATATCCTGCCATATATTTATTGTGACGTAGATTGCTATGGTCTAGTAGCCAATCTGTTAGGTGAAATAGCTCTACACCGTTTTACACTCGATCTTTGTTGCTGCGATGGCCTTCGATAGTTTGATGGTTGTGTGCTTGGCCTCATTGACTGCTAAAACAACCTGCCATAATTTAGGACTCAAATCTGTTTGCTGAATTAGCTTTACATATATTTTGTTACTTATATCTGCTCGTCCAAATATCTTCGGAGTCGAAGTCGAGCATGTCGGTTGAGTCGTCGACAGTGGCTATTAAGTGGGTGGTGGGTGGGTGTCGAATTTCTTTGTCGTCTGCATCCCAATCCTGTTGGCCATAATCCGGCCAGGGCTCTCCTAACAAAGAGAGAGACCTTAGTGAATTCAGAATGTCACTGAAGGGCGAGTGCTGAAAGATATCCGTGGCGGTGAATTCCATGATTGGCGCCCAATCGGATTCGATTGGAAGGGGCACGGATGGTTCGGAGTCCGGAAAAGAGTCCGGCACCTTGGAGTCACGGGCTGCGCAGAGGGTTAGGCTGGTGTTCGGCTCGATCGCCGTTGAGACTGCAGCCCCTGAGGCGGTGTCTAACCACCTGTCCTCGACTGGCGTAGTTGGCTCCGAGCTAAGAGTCGGAGCTAATGCGGGCGCAGCCTCTGGGGTACTGTTCGGCGGCAGAGCTAGGTCATACCCATCGCGACAGCGCGGCGCGCCCGACTGTGGCTCGAATCCGTCGAAGATCAAGTCTCCGTGGATGTCGACTGTGTAGTTCAAACTTCCAAATCTAACCTGAGGGCCAGGGGCGTAGCTTTTAATCTGCTCCAGATGGCCAATCGAATTAGCCCGCAGTGCAAAGCCGCTGAATACAAAGATCTGTCCGGGGAGAAAAGTCTCACCCTGGACCGCATCACTATCGATGATAGTAGGAGCCATCAAGCCTAACGGCGATGGCACAGAGGAACTCTCAATGAAAGCACCAATGTCGGTGTCAAAACCGGTGGATCTCGGGTAGGGAGTCCCGAACTGTGCGTCTAGGCCGGATGGTAACAGGAGGCAGGGGACACGATGTTTTACCCAGGTTCGGGCCCTCTTGATGGAGGTAAAACCCTACGTCCTGCTTGATTGATATTGATGATATGGGTAGTACAAGAGTAGATCTACCACGAGATGAGAGAGGCTAAACCCTAGAAGCTAGCCTATGGTATGATTGTATGTTGTGATTGTTGTCCTACGGACTAAAACCCTTTGGTTTATATAGACACCGGAGAGGGTTAGGGTTACACAAGGTCGGTTAGAAAGGAGGAGATATCCATATCTGTATTGCCTAGCTTGCCTTCCACGCCAAGTAGAGTCCCACCCGGACACGAGACGAAGTCTTCAATGTCGTATCTTCATAGTCTAACAGTCCGGCCAATGGAGATAGTCCAGCTATCCGGAGACCCCCTAATCCAGGACTCCCTCAGTAGGCATTCAATAAATAGGAGAAGACAAGGCAATATGGGCTCTTCTGTCAGATCAACAATAATGCATATAAGAGCCACTTCAACAATTTAATTATGGTCTTCTCCTATCGACCCCCAAAGAAAAGAAAAGAAATAAAACTATTTACACGGGAAAGCTCCCAACAAGCAAAAAGAAGAACATGAAATCTTTTTGGGTTTTCTTTTTAATTACTACTACAAGCATGGAAATTAAACTGATTAAAAGCTACAACTAAATTTTTTTGGTTTTTCTTAAGGTTTATTAAACACACAAGAATAAAGCATAAAAAGGAAAATAAACTAGCATGGATGATACAATGAAAAAGTATGAGCACCGACATCTTGCAATGAGTGTGTGAACATAAATGTAATGTCGGTGGGAAATACGTACTCCCCCAAGCTTAGGCTTTTGGCCTAAGTTGGTCTATGGCCACAGCTGGCCTGGTGGATATCCATAATAGTAGTTGGGGTCGTACTGAGATGAAGAAGAGGAAGACTCAGCTTGCCACTGGCTGACAATCATCTCCAGATCCCACTGATAATTAGACTGTCGTGGAGGATCAAGTTGTAGTTCCGGCTCTGGCTCCTCAGCTGGTGCAGGGTTCCGGTAGGCGTGAATAGCCTTCAACGGAGCAAGGTACGTGCCTACATAGAAATCAAACAAAGAAGGAGCAGGCAGGGTAATAGTCTCGGGATGATGTTTGTTAAAGAACAATTGATATTTAAGCTCTCTTCCCTATTCTTAATAATAAAATAATGTGTCACCATACTTTTATAATCTAGATAAACACGAGGCAGCACTTTTTCTTCCTTCTCAGCATGCCTAATAGGTATGTTAAAGTGTGCAGCTAGGCGTGAGGCATAGATGCCTCCAAAGATGGGGCCCTTGGTATGGTTCAGACTTAACCGTTTAGCAATAATGCCGCCCATACTAAAAGTGTTATCACTGTATAAACCTTGGAGCAAAATAATAATATCAGGGATACTAAAGTTTCCACAGTTTCCACGACCAATTAAGCAATGACTAGCAAATAATGCAAAGTAGCGTAAAACAGGAAAATGTATGCTAGTGATTCGTGCATTGGAAACCTTCCTTGTTTCCCCTACAGTGATAGTATCAATAAACCCCTCCACATCATCACAATGTGGTTCTTCTGTCTTTCCCTCAAAAGGGACTAAACAAATCCGACAAAAATCATAAAGTGACATCTCCTTATGCTCATCATATAAATGAAACTCCACCGTAGGTGGTGAGTTCCTAGAATGAAAATGAAAGTTTTGCACAAAGGTATTTGTGAGTAAGAGATACTAATCGCATTGGTCGTGGAGGAAATCGGTGAGGCCTGCATTATGAGCCAATTCATGAAAATCTTCATAAATCCCGGTTGCTCTCAAGAAATCCTCGGAAGGCCATTCACACGCCCGGACCTCCGCAGTGTGAGGCAGATTATACTTAGGCTTTGGTGCCTTTTCCTTTGAGCTTTGGCTCGATGAGCCCCTCAAAAGTCTCCTCATCATTTTCTGAAAAATTCTGAAAGTTTTAGTAACTTCAAAATAAAAGTAAACCAAACTCAATAATATTGATAGCAACTACTCCTACAAGTGCCTAGGGCCTATATCATGCCTCAAAACTACTTTTGACCATATAAATTTGACATGCAAGCTCAAGAACAGGGTCACCTAAGCAACACAAATTTGCAATGAATAAAGCACTAGAACAAAAAATAATTGGACCAATGGAGGAGTCACATACCAAGGAACAATCTCCCCAAGCAGTTTTGTGAGAGGTGCTTTGAGCAAGGAGATCGAAAATGGCAGCAAGATGAGCTAGAACTCGTGCTTGATCTGGATATTCGTGTTTGTGGGAGGAAGTTGAAGTGTGTGGGTGCATGAATAAGTGGAGGAGGGCCACCGTGGGCCCACGAGGCAGCGGGCGTGCCCTCCACCCTCGTGGCACGGTGGTTGACCCCCCTGGTGTGTTCTTAGTTCCATAAATCCTCAAATATTCTAGAAAAAATCATATTTAAATTTCAGGGCATTTGGAGAACTTTTATTTTCGAGGTATTTTTATATTGCATGGATAATCAGATAATAGAAATAAAATATTTACTTTTATTTTATTTAATAAATAATAAAAAGTAAAAGTGGGGTACAGAAGGTTGTGCCTTCTAGTTTCATCCATCTCATGATCATCAAAAGGAATCCACTAACAAGGTTGATCAAGTCTTGTTAACGAACTCATTCCGAATAACAAGGAACCGAAGAAATTTTGAATAACACTATGTTACCTCAACGGCGATATGCACATCCCCAATAATAAGAATATCATGTTTCTTCTTGACAGTAGGAAGAGGAAATTCAAAACCTCCAAATATAATCGATGGAATTTTTCCAATAGAGTTGATACTATGAACTTGAGGTTGTTTCCTCGGAAAGTGTACCGTATATTCATTGCCATTAACATGAAAAGTGACATTGCCTTTAGTGCAATCAATAACAGCCCCTGCAGTATTCAAAAAGGGTCTTCCAAGAATAATAGACATACTATCGTCCTCGGGAATATCAAGAATAACAAAGTCCGTTAAAATAGTAACGTTTGCAACTACAACAGGCACATCCTCACAAATACCGACAGGTATAGCAGTTGATTTATCAGCCATTTGCAAAGATATTTCAGTAGGTGTCAACTTATTCAAATCAAGTCTACGATATAAAGAGAGAAGCATAACACTAACACCGGCTCCAAGATCACATAAAGCAGTTTTAACATAATTTCTTTTAATGGACCATGGTATAGTGGGTACTCCTGGATCTCCAAGTTTCTTTGGTATTCCACCCTTAAAAGTATAATTAGCAAGCATGGTGGAAATTTCAGCTTTCGGTATTGTTCTTCTATTTGTAATAATATCTTTCATGTACTTAGCATACGTATTGGTTTTAAGCATATCAGTTAATCGCATACGCAAAAAGATAGGTCTAATCATTTCAGCAAAGCGCTCAAAATCCTCAGCATCCTTTTTCTTGGAGAGTTTGGGAGGAAAAGGCATGGGTTTCTAAACCCAAGGCTCTCTTTCTTTACCATGTTTCCTAGCAACAAAATCTTTCTTATCATAACGTTGATTCTTTGATTGTGGGTTGTCAAGATCAATAGTAGGTTCAATTTCTATATCATTATCATTACCAGGTTGGGCATCATTATGAAGATTTTCTTTAACATTACCACTAGTTTCAGGTTCATTACCAGATTGAGTTTCAGCATCAGAAATTGAAATATCATTTGGATTCTCAGGTGTTTCAATAATAGGATCACTAGAAGCATGCAAAGTCTTATCGTTTTTCTTTTTCTTCTTTTTAGAAGAACTAGGTGCATCTATATTATTTCTCTGAGAATATTGCTCAATTCTCTTATGGTGGCCTTCAGGATACAAAGGTTCCTGAGTCATTCTACCAGTTCTAGTAGCCACTCTAACAACATTATCCTTATTCTTGCTATTCAATTCAGTGAGCAAATCAATTTGAGCTTTAAGTACTTGTTCTACTTGAGTGGTAACCATAGAAGCATGTTTACTAATAGGTTTAAGTTCACCTTTAACATTAGCCATATAATCACCCAAGTGTTCAAGCATATTTGAATTGTATTTCAATTTTCTACCAAAATAAGCATTAAAGTCTTCTTGCTTAGCCATAAATTTATCAAACTCATCTAAGCATGGGCTAGCAAACTTAGTAAATGGGATTACAGCTTTATCATATCTATAGAGAGAATTTACCTTTACTACCTGTGTTGGGCTATCAAGACCATGAGTTTCTTCAATAGGTAAAGGATTAAGATTATATGTTTCTTCAACATGCGGTAAATTAAGACCATGTATTTCTTCAATAGGAGGTAAATTCTTAACATCTTCAGCTTTAATACCTTTTTCTTTCATAGATTTCTTTGCCTCTTGCATATCTTCAGGACTGAGAAATAGAATACCCCTCTTCTTCGGAGTTGGTTTAGGAATAGGCTCAGGAATTGGCTCCGGAGGTGTCCAATTATTTTCATTTGTCAACATATTATTCAATAGAATCTCAGCTTCATCTCGTGTTCTTTCCCTGAAAACAAAACCAGCACAACTATCTAGGTAATCTCTGGAAGCATCAGTTAGTCCATTATAGAATATATCAAGTATTTCATTTTTCTTAAGAGGATGATCAGGCAAAGCATTAAGTAATTGGAGAAGCCTCCCCCAAGCTTGTAGGAGACTCTCTTCTTCAATTTGCACAAAATTATATATATCCCTTAAAGCAGCTTATTTCTTATGAGCAGGGAAATATTTAGCAGAGAAGTAATAAATCATATCCTGGGGACTATGCACACAACCAGGATCAAGAGAATTAAACCATATCTTAGCATCACCCTTTAATGAGAACGGAAATATTTTAAGGATGTAAAAGTAATGGGTTCTCTCATCTTTAGTAAACAGGGTAGATATATCATTCAATTTAGTAAGATGTGCCACCACAGTTTCAGATTCATAACCATGAAAAGGATCAGATTCAACCAAAGTAATTATATCAGGATCAACAGAGAATTCATAATCCTTATCAGTAACAAAGATAGGTGAAGTAGCAAAAGCAGGGTCAGGTTTCATTCTAGCATTTAAAGATTGCTTACTCCATTTAGCTAATAATCTTTTGAGTTCAGTTCTATTTTGGCACGCTAAAATAGCTAAGGAAGCTCCTTGATCAAAGACATAACCCTTAGGAATAACAAGTGATTCTTCATCATCACTTTCATCAGTATCATCAGATTCAATATTTTCAATCTCTCTAGCCCTAGCAAGTTGTTCATCAAGAAAATCACTAAGTGGCACAGTAGTATCAGGCATAGAGGTAGTTTCATCATAAGTATCATGCATAGCAGAAGTGGCATCATCAATAACATGTGACATATCAGAACGAATAGCAGAAGCAGGTGTAGGTGTCGCAAACTTACTCATAACAGAAGGTGAATCAAGTGCAGAGCTAGATGGCAGTTCCTTACCTCCCCTCGTAGTTGAGGGATAGATCTTGGTTTTTCGATCTCTCAAGTTCTTCATAATGATAAGCAGATATATATCCCAAGTGACTCAAAAAATAGAGCTATGCTCCCTGGCAACGGCGCTAGAAAATAGTCTTGATAACCCATAAGTATAGGGGATCGCAACAGTTTTCGAGGGTAGAGTATTCAACCCAAATTTATTGATTCGACACAAGGGGAGCCAAAGAATGCTCTCAAGTATTAGCAGCTGAGTTGTCAATTCAACCACACCTGGAAACTTAATATCTGCAGCAAAGTGTTTAGTAGCAAGGTAATACGATAGTAGTGATAACGGTAACAAAAGGTAATGGTAGTAAAAGTAATGTTTTTGGTATTTTGTAGTGATGATAGCAATAGCAACGAGAAAGTAAATAAGCGAAGAACAATATATGGAAAGCTCGTAGGCAATGGATTGGTAATGGAGAATTATGCCGGATGCGGTTCATCATGTAACAGTCATAACCTAGGGTGACACAGAACTAGCTCTAGTTCATTGATATAATGTAGGCATGTATTCTGAATATAGTCATACGTGCTTATGGAAAAGAACTTGCATGACATCTTTTGTCCTACCCTCCCGTGGCAGCAGGGTCCTTACGGAAACTGAGGGATATTAAGGCCTCCTTTTAATACAGAACCGAAACAAAGCATTAACACATAGTGAATACAAGAAGTCCTCAAACTACGGTCATCACCGGTAAGTATCCCGATTATTGTCACTTTGGGGTTAACGGATCATAACACATAATAGGTGACTATAGACTTGCAAGATAGGATCAAGAACACTCATATATTGATGAAAACATAATAGGTTCAGATCTGAAATCATGGCACTCGGGCCCTAGTGACAAGTATTAAGCATAGCAAAGTCATAGCAACATCAATTTCAGAACATAGTGGACACTAGGGATCAAACCCTAACAAAACTAACTCGATTACATGATAGATCCCATCCAACCCATCACCGTCCAGCAAGCCTACGATGGAATTACTCATGCACGGAGGTGAGCATCATGAAGTTGGTGATGGAGGATGGTTGATGATGACGATGGCGACGGATTCCCCTCTCCGGAGCCCCGAATGGACTCCAGATCAGCCCTCCCGAGAGGTTTTAGGGCTTGGCGGTGGCTCCGTATCGTAAAACACGATGATTTCTTCTCCCTGATTTTTTGTCACCGAAACTCAATATATGGAGGTGGAGTTGGAGTCGGAGAGGCAACAGGGGGCCCACGAGGTAGGGGGCGTGCCATAGGGGGGCAGGCGCTCCCCCACCCTCGTGGCAAGGTGGTGGGCCCCCTAGCCTTCATCTTTGGCAGGTATTTTTCTTATTTTCGGAAAAGTGGCTCCGTGAAGTTTCAGGTCATTCCGAGAACGTTTGCTCCTGCACATAAATAACACCATGGTAATTCTGCTGAAAACAGCGTCAGTCCGGGTTAGTTCCATTCAAATCATGCAAGTTAGAGTCCAAAATAAGGGCAAAAGTGTTTAGAAAAGTAGATACGTTGGAGACGTAACAACCCTCATACTCCTCTACGTGTGGGCATCCGCTTCCGCGTCGTCCCCGGCTCCGCGCCGTCCCCTTCCTAGGCCTCACTGTCGTCCACCGCCCCGGTGCTCTCAGCACGGCGTGGTCAGCGTGGTCAAGGAACGACTTCCATTGGAAGAGTACTGTACATGGAGAGGCTGACATCTGGGTCCACGGAAGCCGCAAGGAAGTGCCTCCTTATTACGTGGAAAATAATTATTCCCCCACATGATAGGAGGGACCCACCAGACGGGCCATCGTATTTGGCGAAAAAAATGTTTCCCCCTTGACTGCTGGGACCCACCGGACGGGCCACCGTATTTCACGAAAAAAATGTTCCCCCGCTATCAGCTCAGACCCACCGAAAGTGCCTCCTTATTACGCACACAAAAATGAATACTCCCCCTGCTAGTTGGGACCCACCTTGGTGGGTGGCTGACTTGTGGGCCTACTAAGTTGACGGGGACGGAGTGCTTTGTCAACTTAGTCAATATGAACGATTCTAGCTCCAGTGACCGTACGATGTCCATCCAACGGCCGTAGTGCTTCTTCAACCTCTGGTCTTCTTGCTCCAGCCGCCCAAAGCTGCACCGGTCGTGCCGCATGCTCCTTCCTCCCGTGGCCGGTTGTGCTGCCGCGGAGGCCTCACCGCCCCCTACTACTCCCACCGCTAGCCAGGCCATGTGGCGACGGCAGCCTCACACCGCAGCCGAACCAGTGAACCCTCGTACTCCTCTCCGCGCAGGCTTCCACTGACGCGTCTTCCCCGGCTCCGCGTCGTCCCCTTCCTAGGCCTCGCTGTCGTCCACCACACTGGTGCTCTCGTCGTGGCGTGGTGAACGTGGTCAATGCACGGCTTCCATCGGACGTGGACTGTACATGGAGAGGTGATACGTCTCCGTCGTATCTACTTTTCCAAACACTTTTTCCCTTGTTTTGGACTCTAACTTGTATGATTTGAATGGGACTAACCCGGACTGATGCTGTTTTCAGCAGAATAACCATGGTGTTGTTTTATGTGCAGAAAACAAATATTCTCGGAATGACCTGAAACTCCACGGAACATCTCAGAAAAAATAATAAAAATCCTCGCCAAAGATGAAGACCAGGGGGCCCACACCCTTCTCATGACGGTGGGGGCACCCCCCAGGGCGCGCCCCCTACCTCGTGGGCCCCCTGGAAACCCTCCGACGCCAACTCCAACTCTATATATTTGCTTTTAGAGAGAAAAAAATCAGAGATAAGAAATCATCGCATTTTACGATACGGAGCCGCCACCAAGCCCTAAAACCTCTCGGGAGGAATGGTCTGGAGTCCGTTCGGGGCTCCAGAGAGGGGGATTCGTCGCCGTCGTCATCATCAACCATCCTCCATCACCAATTTCATGATGCTCACCGCCATGCGTGAGTAATTGCATCGTAGGCTTGCTGGACGGTGATGAGTTGGATGAGATTTATCATGTAATCGAGTTAGTTTTGTTAGGGTTTGATCCCTAGTATCCATTATGTTCCGAGATTGATGTTGCTATGACTTTGATATGCTTAATGCTTGTCACTAGGGCCCGAGTGCCATGATTTCAGATCTGAATCTATTATGTTTTCATGAATATATGTGAGTTCTTGATCCTATCTTGCAAGTCTATAGTCACCTACTATGTGTTATGATCCGGCAACCCCGAAGTGACAATAATCGGGACCACTCCCGGTGATGACCATAGTTTGAGGAGTTCATGTATTCACTATGTGCTAATGCTTTGTTCCAGTTCTCTATTAAAAGGAGGCCTTAATATCCCTTAGTTTCCAATAGGACCCCGCTGCCACGGGAGGGTAGGACAAAAGATGTCATGCAAGTTCTTTTCCATAAGCACGTATGACTATATACGGAATACATGCCTACATTACATTGATGAATTGGAGCTAGTTCTGTGTCACCCTATGTTATGAGTGTTACATGATGAACCGCATCCGGCATAATTATCCATCACTGATCCAGTGCCTACGAGTTTTCCATATACTGGTTCTCGCTTATTTTACTTTCCCGCTGCTACTGTTACAACCACTAGAAAATACCAAAAACATTACTTTTGCTATCTTTACTTTTGTTTCCGCTACTGCCACTATCATATTACTTTGCTACTAAACACTTTGCTGTAGATACTAAGTTTCCAGGTGTGGTTGAATTGACAACTCAGCTGCTAATACTTGAGAATATTCTTTGGCTCCCCTTGTGTCGAATCAATAAATTTGGGTTGAATACTCTACCCTCGAAAGCTGTTGCGATCCCCTATACTTGTGGGTTATCAAGACTAATTTCTGGCACCGTTGCCGGGGAGCATAGTTCTATTCTTTGAGTCACTTTGGATTTATATCTGCTGGACACTATGAAGAACTTGAGAGATCCAAAAACCAAGATCCATCCCTCAACTACGAGGGGAGGTAAGGAACTGCCATCTAGCTCTGCACTTGATTCACCTTCTGTTATGAGTAAGTTTGCGACACCTACACCTGCTTCTGCTATTCGTTCTGATATGTCGCATGTTATTGATGATGCGACTTCTGCTATGCATGATACTTATGATGAAACTGCTTCTATGCCTGATACTACTGTGCCCCTTAGTGAATTTCTTGATGAACAAATTGCTAGGGCTAGAGAAAGAGAAATTATTGAATCTGAATAAGATGATGATAGTGATGATGAAAATATGCCTGTTATTCCCGAGGGTTATTTATTTGATCAAGATGCTTCTTTAGCTATTTTAGCTTGCAGAGATAGATATGAGCTTAAGAGGTTATTAATTAAATGGAACAAAGAATCACTTAGAGATAAAATGAAACCCGACCATGCTTTTGCTACTTCACCTATATGTGTTCCTGATAAGGATTATGAATTCTCTGTTGATCCTAATATAATTACTTTGGTTGAATCTGATCCGTTTTACGGCTATGAATCGGAAACTATTATGGCACATCTTACTAAGTTAAATGATATAGCTGCCCTGTTCACTAATGATGAGAGATCGCGTTACTTTTATATACTCAAAATATTTTCATTCTCATTAAAGGGTGATGCTATGATATGGTTTAATTCTCTTGATCCTGGTTGTGTGCATAGTCCCTAGGATATGATATATTACTTCTCCGCTAAATATTTCCCTGCTCATAAGAAACAAGCTGCCTTGAGGGAAATATACAACTTCGTGCAAATTAAAGAAGAGAGTCTCCCACAAGCTTGGGGGAGGCTTCTGAAGTTACTTAATGCTTTGCCTGATCATCCTCTTAAGAAACCTGAAATACTTGATATCTTTTATAATGGACTAACCGATGCTTCCAGAGATTACCTGGATAGTTGTGCTGGTTCTCTTTTTAGGGAAAGAACACCGGATGAACCTAAAATTCTATTGAATAATATGTTGACAAATGAAAATAATTGGGCACCTCCTGAGCCAGCTCCTGCTCCAATTACTGAGCCTATTCCTAAACCAACTCCGAAGAAGAGAGGTGTTCTATTTCTCAGTCCCGAAGATATGCAAGAGGCAAAGAAATCTATGAAAGAAAAAGGCATTAAAGCTGAAGATGTTAAGAATTTACCTCCTATTGAAGAAATACATGGTCTTAATGTACCGCCTGTTGAAGAAACATATGATCTAAATTATTTATTTACTGAAGAACCTCCTGATCCCGATATCCCGACACAGGTAGTAAAGGTAAATTCTCTCTATAGATTTGATGAAGGTGATATCCCTCACTATAAGCCTGCTAGGCAATGCTTTGATGAGTTTGATAATTTTATTGTCAAACAAGAAAATTTCAATGCTTATTTTGGTAGACAATTGAAATATGATTCCGATATGCTTAAATACTTGGGTGATTATATGGCTGATATGAAAGGTGAACTTAAACTTGTTAGCAAACATGCTTCTATGGTTACCACTCAAGTAGAACAAGTACTTAAGGCTCAAAAAGAAGTGCTTAATGAAATGAATAATAAGAAAAATGATTATGTTGTTAGAGTGGCTACTAGAACTGGTAGAATGACTCAGGAACCTTTGTATCCTAAAGGCCACCCTAAGAGAATTGAGCAAGATTCTCAGAGAAATAATATTGATGTTCCTAGTTCTTCTAAAAAGAAGAAGAAGAAAAATGATAGAACTGTGCAAACTTCCAGTGAACCCATTGCTGAACCACCTGATAATCCAAATGATATTTCTATGTCTGATGCTGAAACACAATCTGGTAATGAACATGAACCTAGTAAAAATATTAATGAAGATGTTCATGATGATGCTCAACCTAGTAATGATAATGATGTAGAAATTGAACCTGTTGTTGATCTTGATAACCCACAATCAAAGAATCAATGTTATGATAAAAGAGACTGTGTTGCTAGGAAACATGGTAAAGAAAGGGAACCTTGGGTTCAGAAACCCATGCCTTTTCCTCCAAAACCATCCAAGAAAAAGGATGATGAGGATTTTGAGAGCTTTGCTGAAATGATTAGGCCTATCTTTTTGCGTATGCGATTAACTGATGTGCTCAAAACAAATCCTTATGCTAAATATATGAAGGATATCATTACTAATAAAAGAAAGAGACCGGAAGCTGAAATTTCCACCATGCTAGCTAATTATACTTTTAAGGGTGGAATACCAAAGAAACTTGGAGACCCCGGAGTACCTACTATACCTTGCTCCATTAAAAGAAATTATATTAAAACTGCTTTATGTGATCTTGGAGCCGGTGTTAGTGTTATGCCTCTCTCTTTATATCATAGACTTGACTTGAATAAGTTGACACCTACTGAAATATCTTTGCAAATGGCTGATAAATCAACTGCTATACATGTCGGTATCTGTGAGGATGTGCCTGTTGTACTGGCAAACGTTACTATTTTAACGGACTTTGTTATACTTGATATTCCCGAGGATGATAGTATGTCTATTATTCTTGGAAGACCTTTTCTTAATACTGCAGGGGCTGTTATTGATTGCAACAAAGGCAATGTCACTGTTCATGTTAATGGTAATGAGCATATGGTACACTTTCCGAGGAAACAACCTCAAGTTCATAGTATCAACTCTATTGGAAAAATTCCATCAATTATATTTGGAGGTTTTGAATTTCCTCTACCAACTGTCAAGAAGAAATATGATATACTTATTATTGGGGATGTGCATATCCCCGTTGAGGTAACTTAGTGTTATTCGAAATTTCTCCGATTTCATGATTATCGGAACGGGTTTGTTAACAAGACTTGATCAACCTTGTTAGTGGATTCTTTTTGATGAGCATGAGATGGATGAAACTTGAAGCACGAACTTCTATACCCCACTTTTACTTTCTGTTATCTATATTAAATAAAGTAAAATTAGTATTTTTCAGTCTGTTTCCTGACTTATCTATGCAATATAAAAATATCCTGAAAATAAAAGTCCTCAGAATGCCATGCCAATTTAATATGATTTTTTCGGGAATATTTGAGGATTTACTATGCAAAAATTACCGCGGGAGGAGCTGCTACCTGGCCACGAGGGTGGTGGGCGCCCCCCTATAGGGTGCACCCCACTGCCTCATGGGCCCACGGTGGCCCTCCTCCACTTATCCCAGCACCCATCTTCTTCCTCTATCTCACACAAACCCGAAAAACCAACTCAAGCACGAGTTCCAGCCACTTTTGCTGTGATTTTTGATCTCCTTGCTCAAAGCACCTCTCGCAAAACTGCTTGGGAAGATTGTTCCTTGGTATGTGACTCCTCCATTGGTCCAATTAGTTTTTGTTCTAGTGCTTTATTCTTTGCAAATTTGTGCTGCATAGGTGACCATGTTCTTGAGCTTGCATGTCAAATTTATATGGTTCTAAGTAGTTCTAATGCTTGATATAGGCTCTAGGCACTTGTAGGAGTAGTTGCTATCAATATTATTGAGTTTGGTTTACTTTTATTTTGAAGTTACTAAAAATTTCAGAATTTTTCAGAGAAAAAACAATATGTTTAGGAAGATGTTCCAAGGTGGTTCCTCTAAGAAGCAAGGACCCAGGATTGCTATGCGCGATGCTGACGAGGATCCACCAAGAGACGCTCTAGTACGGCCTTGCGAATGGCCGTCGGAAAATTTTATGGACCATGCGGGAATTAAAGAAGAATTCAAATCATATTTGTGCAATGCCGGTCTTGAGGATTTTGAGGCTAACAAATGCCCCCAGTATCATGATCTCACAAGTTCATTTGTGAGGAGGTTTGAGTATTCATCTTCGCGTAATTCTCCTTCAGTCATGTTTGATCTTTATGACAAATCTTATACCATGGACCTAGAGGATTTCACTCTTTCATGCAAACTTCCATCATGGGGTAGTGTTAGGGATCCCCCTAAATCTGAATTTAGAAACTTTCTTGCTAGTATAACTATGGGGGAATCTAGAGATATAATGTAGGCTACCATAGGGAGCATTCACTTTCCCGCTATACATTATTTTGCTCTCTTCATCGGTAGATGCATAAATGCTAAGGATGAAGCATGTCACATGTGTGTCCCTGATCTTAGCATTCTTAGGAGTGCTGTGTTAGGAGACCAATCTTATCATATGGGAGCCACTGTAGCTCGTAGGTTGCATCATAATAGGCATAATGGAGATTTCTTTGGAGGAATTTATGCAACCCTCTTAGCTCATTTTATTGAGATAGACATTCGTGAGGGTGATATGGAGTTGCCTCATGTATATTTAGATTATGACTCTATGGCTTCGCACCAGTTTGTCGAGAGGCCTGAATCACCTCTCTTATATCGCTTAATTTTCGATAAACGTCGTGTTTGCCGTATTACTCTCCCTGCTCCTGCCTTCTTTGATTCACAGACAAAAGGAAGATATGTTATTACCAAAGAGGAGGCAGAAGAGTACGAGAGGAGAGCGGAGGCAGCTTGACTCCACGCTGTAGCACAACAGGCGATAACCGCTGCACATCAGTATGATCCCAACTATTCCTCCTCATCACAGTATGACCCCAACAACTATTATTATGGATATCCGCCAGGCCAGCCGTGGCCATAGACCAACTTAGGCCAAAAGCCTAAGCTTGGGGGAGTACGTATTTCTCACCGACATTACATTTATGCTCACACACACTCATTGCTAGATGTCGGTGCTCATACTTTTTCACTGTAATATCCATGCTAGTTTATTTTCTTTTTCCGGTTTTCTTCTTATGTGTTTGTTAAACCTTAAGAAAAACCAAAAAAATAGTAGTAGTTTATTTTTCTGCTGTAGTAGTAATAATTAAAAAGAAAACCCAAAAATATTTCCCGTTCTTCTTTTGCTTGTTGGGAGCTTTCCCATGTAAATAGTTTTATTTCTTTTCTTTTCTTTGGGGGTCAGTAGGAGAAGACCCTAATTAAATTGTTGAAGTGGCTCTCATATGCATTATTGTTGATTTAACCTAGAGCCCATATTGCCTTGTCTTCTCCTGTTTATTGAATGCTCGCAGATTCCAGCTTAGTCCAATGCACGTACACTCTTATTATTACTCACACCGTTCGGTCGTGCGAGTGAAAAGTAATTATGATGATATATGATGGACTGGCTGAGATGAGAAAAGCCGGTATGAACTCGACCTCTTTTGTTTTTGTAAATATGATGAGTCCCTCGTTCTTGATTCAGCTTATTATGAATAAACATGTTTGCAATGAAAATTAGAGATCATAGTTGCTTGTGCCATGCTTGATTAGCTATGAGTTATAATGATTTACCTTGTATGCCAACATGCTATTGAGATGATTATGATGTGGTATGATGGGGTGGTATCCTCTTTTGAACGATTTACGTGACTTGACTTGGCACATGTTCACGCATGTAGTTGAAACAAAATCAACATAGCCTTCACGATATTTATGTTCATGGTGGATTATATCCTACTCATGCTTGCATACAATGTTTATTAATTTTAATGCATGTACATGGCTGTTGTCGCTCTCTAGTTGGTCGCTTCCCAGTCTTTTGCTAGCCTTCACTTGTGCTAAGGGGGAATACTGCTTGTGCATCCAATCCCTTAAACCCCAAAGTTATTCCAGATGAGTCCACCATACCTTCCTATATGCGGTATCTACCTGCTGTTCCAAGTAAATTTGTATGTGCCAAACTCTAAACCTTCAAATAAACATTCTGTTTTGTATGCTCGAATAGCTCATGTATCAACAAAGGCTGTCCTTGTCTTTCGTGTTAGGCGGGTTATTCTCAAGAGGAGTGGACTCCGCTACTCACTCACGAGAAAATGGCTGGTCACCGGGATGCCCAGTCCCATGCTTTATGCAAACTAAATCAAAATTAATTGCAAACAAAACTCCCCCTGGGACCTGATGTATGTTGGAGGCACTCGTTGTTTCGAGCAAGCCATGGATTGATGCTTGTTGGTGGAGGGGGAGTATAAACTTTACCATTCTGTTTGAGAACTGCCTATAATGTGTTTAGCATGGAAGATATCGCCATCTCTTAGTTGTTATGTTCACAATGAAAGTATACCGCTCAAAATACAATTTATCTCTATTGCAAAACCGAGCTCTGGCACCTCTACAAATCCCTGCTTCCCTCTATGAAGGGCCTATCCATTTACTTTTATGTTGAGTCATCACCCTCTTATTAAAAAGCACTAGCTGGAGAGCGCAGCCGTCATTTGCATTCATCACTGTTAATTTATATTGGGTATGACTATGATTGGATCTCTTTTACCATGAATTACAATGTCTAGTCAGTCCTTGATCTTTAAAGGTGCTCTGCATTTATGTTTTGCGGTCTCAGAAAGGGCTAGCGAGATACCATCTTGTTATATCATATTATGATTGTTTTGAGAAAGTGTTGTCATTTGAGATTTATTATTATGACTTGCTAGTTGATTATGCTATTGATATGAGTAATGATGAGACCTGAGAATTATTGCAAATGTGGTTAGTTATGATCTATGCTGAAAACTTGAATGCTGGCTTGACATAGTTGCAACAACAAGAGCAAACAGAGTTTGTAAAAGTTTTTCTTTCTTTCTTTCAGTTTGTCAACTGAATTGCTTGAGGACACGCAAGGGTTTAAGCTTGGGGGAGTTGATACGTCTCCGTCGTATCTACTTTTCCAAACATTTTTGCCCTTGTTTTGGACTCTAACTTGTATGATTTGAATGGAACTAACCCGGACTGACGCTGTTTTCAGCAAAATTACCATGGTGTTGTTTTATGTGCAGAAAACAAATATTCTGGGAATGACCTGAAACTCCATGGAACATCTTAGAAAAAATAATAAAAAATCCTCGCCAAAGATGAAGACCAGGGGGCCCACACCCTTCTCACGAGGGTGGGGGGCGCCCCCCCATAGGGCGCGCCGCCCTAACTTGTGGGCCCCCTGGAAACCCTCCAACGCCAACTCCAATTCTATATATTTGCTTTCGGAGGGAAAGAAATCAGAGAGAAGAAATCATCGCGTTTTACGATATGGAGCCGCCGCCAAGCCCTAAAACCTCTCGGGACGGCTGATCCGGAGTCCGTTCGGGGCTCCGGAGAGGGGGATTCGTTGTCGTCGTCATCATCAACCATGGTCCATCACCAATTTCATGATGCTCACCGCCGTGCGTGAGTAATTGCATCATAGGCTTGCTAGACGATGATGGGTTGGATGAGATTTATCATGTAATCGAGTTAGTTTTGTTAGGGTTTGATCCCTAGTATCCATTATGTTCTGAGATTGATGTTGCTATGACTTTGCTATGCTTAAGGCTTGTCACTAGGGCCCGAGTGCCATGATTTCAGATCTGAACCTATTATCTTTTCATGAATATATGTGAGTTCTTGATCCTATCTTGCAAGTCTATAGTCACCTACTATGTGTTGTGATCCGGCAACCCCGAAGTGACAATAATCGGGACCACTCCCGGGGATGACCATAGTTTGAGGAGTTCATGTATTCACTATGTGCTAATGCTTTGTTCCGGTTCTCTATTAAAAGGAGGCCTTAACATCCCTTAGTTTCCAATAGGACCCCGCAGCCACGGGATGGTAGGACAAAAGATGTCATGCAAGTTCTTTTCCATAAGTACGTATGACTATATACGGAATACATGCCTACATTACATTGATGAATTGGAGCTAGTTCTGTGTCACCCTATGTTATGATTGTTACATGATAAACCGCATCCGGCATAATTATCCATCACCGATCCGGTGCCTACGAGTTTTTCATATAATGGTTCTCGCTTATTTTACTTTCCCGCTGCTACTGTTACAATCACTACAAAATACCAAAAACATTACTTTTGCTATCTTTACTTTTTTTGCTGCTATTGCAACTATCATATTACTTTGCTACTAAACACTTTGTTGCAGATACTAAGATTGCAGGTGTGGTTGAATTGACAACTCAGCTGTTAATACTTGAGAATATTCTTTGGCTCCCCTTGTGTCGAATCAATAAATTTGGGTTGAATACTCTACCCTCGAAAGCTGTTGTGATCCCCTATATTTGTGGGTTATCAAGAGGCTGACAGCTGGGTCCACGGCCGCAACAAGGAAGTGCCTCCTTATTGCACGCAAAATAATTATTCCTCCACCTGACAGCGGGGACCCACTGGACGGGCCACCGTATTTCACGAAAAAATGTTTCCCCTTGACTGCTGGGACCCATTAGCTACATCTTCGCATGCAAGGAAGTGCGTCCGGGCAAAAAAACAATTCGCCCCCTGACTGTTGGGACCCACCAGCTACATCTTCGCATGCAAGGAAGTGCATGATAGTCGGGACCCACCTGGTCGAAGCGTACGTAGCGTTGGCATTCTGGTCGCGAACGTGTACGTACATACTGGTCGATGTAGAGGCGTGCACGTGTCGTAGTAGAGGCGTGTACGTAGCATGTACACGTACGTACAGCGGCCAGTGTGCAAGAAAGAAAATACGGCCACGTACATACATACGGGAAGGGTCTCGAACGCCTACTTGCGCATACATACTGCCAGGGCTCGTGTACATGGCTGGGTCGGAACGGAGAAATAGTGTCATTGTCGTGTTCATGGGGAGCCAACCGGCTAGGTCGGAACGGAATGCGTCGTCGTGTTCATCGGGAGGGCTTGGACGAAACAACCGATGGAAATGAGGCCTAGCATACCGCAGAACGGAGGAAACGGTGTTGTGTTCGACTGGCCACGGTCGAAACGGGATCCTGTTCATCGGGAGGGGTCTGGCGTACTACAAAACGGAGTAAACGGACCTCCTACGGTCAAAACGGGGGTCATGTTGATCGGGAGGGGTGTGGCATACCGCAAAACGAAGGAAACGGACTTGTGTTGGAGCGCTACGGTCGAAACGGGGGTCTTGTTCATCGGGAGGGGTGTGGCGTACCGCAAAATGGGACTCCACAGGATATTGTTCATCTCCACCGTCGACCCCCTCCAGCCTCCACGGGCTACTGTTCATCCACCATCGACCTCCTCCAGCCTCCACCTGCGATTGTTCGTCCACAAGCTCCTATTCATCCAGCCTCCACCGCGCGCTACTCCACCGGCTACTGTTCAACCAGCCCTCTCCACGGGCTCCTGTTCAACCACCCCTCCACGGGCTACTGTTCATCCAGCCCTCCACCATCTACTGTTCATCCAGCCCTCCACAGGGGTGGTCCTGTTCATCCTGCCCTCCACGGGGTCCTGTTCATCCAGCCCCAACCGGCTCGATCGATCGGGGTCCTGTTCATCCAGAGGCAACACCACAGGGTCCTGTTCATCCACCCCCACCGGGAACTGTTCATCCACCCCCCCCCCCCCCCGCAACGCTCACTGTTCATCCAGAGACAACATCGATCGGCTTCAGTTAGCAGTAGTAGCGAAGGAATCGCTCAATCAGGTTCAGTTAACAGCCATAGATCGATTGCTCGGGTTCAGTAACGCGTAGCCTGCAGTGCAATCGCTCGGGTTCAGTTAGAGACCAACGCCTCGCTCGGGTTCAATTAGAGCCCAACGCCTTGCACCCATGCGCGTGCGTGTACGAGAGAAACGCGCATCGCTCGGCCCCGACCACCCACCGTAACCAGGAACACCTTGATATTTTCCTTGCCCTCACTTCTACCACAGGTTTTTCTATCAAGGACGGCCCAAAGAATGTCATGCAGCTGCGTCTCCGGCCCGCCCAGGACGAAAAGCCCATTTTCTGTCATGATTTTTTGTCATAGAAGTAGGACCCCACCACATCTATGATGATACCGGGTTTTGTCACAATTGTCGTCATAGAAGTGTCATAAGTATGACAGAAAAAAATCGTTCGGCCCAAAATTTCACGGATGTGTCTTTTTTGTAGTGATAGGAGTCCTACCCGGACACGGGGGAAAGTCTTCTACTTTTATCTTCACGGCCCATCAGTCCGACCCATATCAAATAGTCCGGACACCCGAGGACCCTCTAATCCAGAACTCCCTCATACGTCCTGCTTGATTATATTGGGGTGTATAGGATGGTTACAGAGTCGATCTACCATGAGATCAGATGAACTAAACCCTAGGCTAGTAGGATGATTGTTGTTGTTCTAGCCTCTATGGACTAAACCCTCTGGTTTATATAGGCACCAGGGGTACTAGGTCTACACATGATCGGTTAGAATAAGGGAATAAACATGTCGAATCTTCTGTCTTGACTTGGAGGACAGGCCAAGGCACCCGAAATCTTCCGCTCGGACATGAAGTTGCCTCGTAGTCTGGCCTTCCAGCGGTTGTAGTGCGGCCCACCAGTCCAATCCATGAAAGATGATACAATAGCCCGAGGACCCTCGAAACCAGGTCCTCCTCAGTAGCCCCCGAACTAGCCTCCAACACCGGGGTTCGTGACTACCGGTCGTCCTTGTGCGCCCCAAAGTCTTCGACTTGCGAAGCAAGTTCTTCACCCCTTCCTTGCTCGTCTATTTCAGCAGTGCAGCCGCCGATGACCCATTAATTTGTCAAGTCATTTAGGACCCTCAATATTAATTTTCATCAAGGGTTAAAGACAACCCTTGACTTCCGTGCATCCATCAGGAGGCGAACAATCCAGCGCTCTTTTACAAAAACGCGCCTCTGGGACCAGAATGCGTACCTATTTAACAGGTCAGGAGCGCGACGGGTGGTTAATCCATCCCAAAGCAAGAAGCCAAGACCAAACCAAAGAAATCTCAAGTCAAATGGCAACGCCCCAGGTTCATCCTCATGCCCTCATGGCCCTCTTCTGGGTGACTGGGCCAGCTGCTCAGCTCCACACCTCGAGTTGAGCAATCTCCAAACGCAAGGATATCTCCCTACCATAGATCTCAGATCTGTCTGTGCCGAATTAACTTCCGTGAATGGCGAGGCCTTCGCCGAGAACTTCCCCGCCCCAAGCAAGGAACATAGGGTATGTTTTGTGCCCTTCCTTCTACTATGCCTAGGCTTCCCCATTCACCCGTTCCTGCGGGGCCTGCTGGAATTTTACGGGATCCAGCTTCACCACCTCACCCATGGATCCATATTGCACATCTCTGGCTTCGTTGCCCTTTGTGAGATGTTCTTGGCATGTGAGGCTCATTTCGAGTTATGAAGGAAATATTTCTTCCTCGCCCCCCGTACCCGGGGGGTAAAAATTTGAAGTGGGAGGAGTAGAGGTATGGTGTATAGCTAGGACGGGGTACCCAATTGGGACCCCAAAGAAGGATTCTGAAGAGTCAACCTCAGAATGGTTTTATATTGAAGACGTCCCCCTATCCGAGCCAGTCCGGAGGGGTCTGCCCGAATATTCGGATGCTCATCTAAAGAAGCAATTCAACTGGCAGCCAAAAAGCCCTTCCCAAGAAGAAAGTGCCGAGGTGCTGCGCTTGGCCGCCAAGGTTCGGCTGCTGACCCATACCAAGTTAACCATGGTTGACATGATGGCCACCGCCATCGCCCGGTGCGTACAACCTCTTCAACAAAGGATGCACCCCCTATGGTGCTACAACGGGACAGGCGAAGCGACCCGTTATAAGCGGCAGGGGCCGGATAACCAGGCGGCAACGACTACCATACTAGCCAATCTCTTCAAGGGAGAAAAAGAAGAGTTTGCCCATTTGAGAAACATGGATGGTTATGCGAGCTATAAACCCCATAGAATGGGTAAGTTCAACTTTTCATTTCATAGTCTAGACATTTCATCCATAGACTGACCCGATCTACTATTTTTCCAAATATAATTGGAGGCGCCAGGTCGAGTCCATCAACTGCCCCTCTCCTCAACCGGAGAACCATTCCCGTGATGATGACCCGAGATTTCATGATGACATGGAGATGTCCATTGATTTCGAGGACGGGGCCTTTTTCCAGGAAAGTATCGACGGTACCAAGGTGGCCCTTATAGACGATCACCCTGAGGCCCTCCCCTCTTCCGCTGTAAGTAGCTAGAAGGCCTCCTCCCAAACAGGGCATTTGCCTCATGCCACTCCGAGTGTGCTAACTTCTAGTCTTCTACTGCCAAGGGTCGCCGCACCACGCGCTAAACACTAGCGGGGGCGGCACCGAACGCGTCGGCATTAGCCAATAACAGAGCTTCCAAGCGTAAGGCAACTACGGGAGGTACATCGACCGCACATTTGGCCAAGAGGCAGTATATTCAAGATTATAGTCAAGTCATTGTTAATGTTGCCGCCACAGGTAGCCTTAACATCACTGAGACGTGCAGAAGAAGTGCACCACCACCACCGTCCGAAGACGTCCAGGAGGTGTCAGGGTGTAATCCCGGACTTTGGTCCTCGATGCGGGTTGGGGTTAATGCAGAAGATGCTACCATAGACCCACCTCTGGAGGATCCTGAGGATGTCTCAGTTACCAATTCAGAAGTTGAAAGTGTGATGAATCACTAACAGCGGAGGGAATCCTTGCACCACATCGCATTTTATGATCAGGAATGCAATGCGTTTAACTCAGTGGACGCATACCTCGAAGCAGCCCAGATAGGTCTTGAGGGGATTGCCAACCTCCTGTCCACCAACATGCACGTACAAGATTGGTTTTTTAAACCGCGCATAAATCCTAACCCAGTAGCCCCCGAGCCTTGATTCAGGTGGGACGGCCGAGTTAAGGATCTGTAAGTATATGTATTTTTGGTGTTTTGTAGGCTTTGAGGGAACAAAATAAGAAACTGTCTGAGGACCTCGAGTTGAGCTGAACACAGTTGATTGATACGAAAGCCGAACTGGGGGCGGTCAAGAAATTTACTTGCGAAGCCCATGGTGAGGGAAAAGCTTTAGGTTGCATGACTTATTTAGAGTACCTTGTTTAACACAAGCTTCCCTTATAGCAGCTGAATCCATAGGTCAATTACAAAAAGACCTAGACGCGGCTAGAGAATCTCAGAGGTACGCCGAGTCACAGCACGAAGCTAGCCGCGCGAGTACTGACGTGAAGCCATGAGGAAAAGAACAATCTAAAGGCGGAAAACCAACAACAAGCCAAAGAAATCGAGAGTTTGAAAACTCAATTGGCGCAAGCGCTTGAGGAGAACCAGAGATTGAAAGGCGGCATGTTCGATAAGTGACAACTCAACTTATGCGCATGTAGATATCCGTAGTCGTCTTTAAAGTAGACATGCAATGCCTTGTGCTAGGTCTCCTGACCTGGTGGCCCGAAGAAGAGGTCTACTCATTTGGAGGGGACCTTTTAAAGGAGCTATCCATTATGCACGAGAAAGCTCGGAAAGCCATGAAGAGCATGGTCAAGGCGTTATGGCCGACCGAGACAACTCCAGAAGGGATGGCCGAATTGGCCAATCGTTTCAAAGGAGCTCGGTGTCGTTTTGAGTTATGGAAGATATCGGCTTGCCCAGAAGGAGCGTAGGAGGCCTGGGTGATGGTGAAGACCCGGTTTACCAAACTCGAGCCAAAGCATATGGTTCGTGTTGGGACACAAAGACAGACGGGCAAAAAATACCGCTTCGTCTGGTGTACGACCAAGTGATGCCTGCTGCTCGGTACTCCCAAGAGGATTGTGCCCTGGACAGCTTAACAGATAATATTGACAAGGAGTAGAGTGATTGATCCTATGTATCTATGTACTATACATCAAGCCTTCTTGATCCGCATTGTAAACGCTATCTTAACCGCCATCGGCTTTCGCCTCCCCGGCCAGTGGTCGAGAGTGTTTCGTACTATGTGACCTGAGAAATAGGAAATCGCTTCAGGTAACCAGGCAATCTGGCCATTTGGTGTAAATAGACAAAAGCGCGTGCAGAGAATTATGTTATATTACTTTTTAATGTAAGAAACATCTTCCAAGGAAAATAGTTCCTCCATGGGTTCCCTTCTTCTTGTTTGTCATGTTGACCACAGACGTCGTATCCGGATGCCTATAGTATGCGGGTATTAGTCATGTTGGGAACTAACCCTAGGATTTTGGTGGTGAACACCTGATACATCTCCAACGTATCTATAATTTATGAAGTATTCATGCTGTTATATTATCATTCTTGGGTGTTTTACAATCATTTTATAGCAACTTTATATCATTTTTGGGACTAACCTATTGACCAAGTGCCCAGTGTGAGTTGTTGTTCTTTTGCTTGTTTTTTACATCGCAGAAAATCAATATCAAACAGAGTACAAACACCGTGAAACTTTTTGTGGATTTTTTATGGGCCAGAAGACTCCCGATGGGCCAAAGCAGCACCTCGGTTGTGCCCCGAAGGGGGCATAACCCACCAGGGCGCGCCCAGGTGGGTTGTGCACACCTCGGTGGCCTCCCGCACCCCTTCTTTGCACTATAAATTCCCAAATATTCCGAAACCCCTGATACGTCCATTTTGCATCATGCTTTTATATCGATATTTATTGCATTATGGGCTGTTATTACACATTATGTCACAATACTTATGCCTATTCTCTCTCATTTTACAAGGTTTACATGAAGAGGGGGAATGCCGGTAGCTGGAATTCTGGGCTGGAAAAGGAGCAAATATTAGAGACCTATTCTGCACATCTCCAAAAGTCCTAAAACTCCACGGGAATTATTTTCAAAATATATAAAAAATATTGGGCGAAAGAAGTACCAGAGGGGGGCCACCCACCGTCCACGAGGGTGGGGCGCGCCCTACCCCCTAGGTGTGCCCCCTGCCTCGTGGGCCCCCAGGTGGCCCTCTGATGCCCATCTTTGGCTATATGGAGTCTTTCGTCGAGGAAAAAAATCATAAGCTAGCTCACAGGAGAAACTCCGCCGCCATGAGGCGGAACCTTGGCGTAACCAATCTAGGGCTCTGAGGGAGTCCTGGATTAGGGGGTCTCTGGACAGCCAGATTATATCCTTTGGCCAGACTGTTGGACTATGAAGATACAAGATTGAAGACTTCGTCTCGTGTCCTGATGGGACTCTACTTGGCGTGGAAGGCAAGCTAGGCAATACGGATATGGATATCTCCTCCTTTGTAACCGACCTTGTGTAACCCTAACCCTCTCCGGTGTCTATATAAACCGGAGGGTTTTAGTCCATAGGACAACAACAACTACAACATACAATCATACCATAGGCTAGCTCCTAGGGTTTACCCTCTCCGATCTCGTTGTAGATCTACTCTTGTACTACCCATATCATCAATATTAATCAAGTAGGACGTAGGGTTTTACCTCCATCAAGAGGGCCTGAACCTGGGTAAAACATTGTGTGCCCTGCCTCCTGTTACCATCTGCCTTAGACGCACAGTTCGGCACCCCCTACCCAAGATCTGCCGGTTTTGACACCAACATTGGTGCTTTCATTGAGAGTTCCTATGTGTCGTCGCTGTTAGGCTTGATGGATCCTACTATCATCGATGGCTATGCAATCTAGGGTGATACTTTTCTCCCCGGACAAATCTTCGGGTTCGGCGGCTTTGCACTGCGGGCCAATTTGCTTGGCCATCTGGAGCAGATTGAAAGTTATGCCCCTGGCCACCAGGTCAGGTTTGGAAGTTTAAACTACATGGCCGATATCCGTGGAGACTTGATCTTCGACGGATTCGAGCCTCTGCCTTGTGCGTCACACGGTCACAATGAGTACGATTTAGCTCTACCGTCGGATAGTGTTCAAGAGATCGCACATGCAGCCGCTCCGACCCTCAATTCGGAGCCAGGTGCGCCTTCCGTGGACGGGTGGATGGACCCCGCCACGGAGGCCTTACCCTCAACGGCGATCGAGCCAAACATCGACCTTACCTTGCACGAGAGTCGTGCTGTTAAACTGCCGGATCCTTCTCCGGCCACGGACTCCGAACCGCCTGCGCCCGTTCCTGTCGAATCCGATTGGGTGCCGATCATGGAGTTTACCTCCGTGGATATTTTTCAGCACTCGCCCTTTGGCGACATACTGAACTCATTAAGGTCTCTCTCCTTGTCAGGAGGATCCTGGCCGAACTATGTCCGGCAGGACTAGGATGCGGACGACGAAGTAATTCAAGGCCAACCCACCACCCACTTAGTAGCCACTATCGATGACTTAACCGACATGCTCGACTTCGACTCCGAAGACATCAACGGTATGGACGACGATGCGGGAGGCAAAGAGGAACCACCGCCCATAGGGCACTGGACAGCCACCTCATCATACGATATATACATGGTGGATACACCCAAAGAAGGCAATGGCGACGAGATAGTGGAGCATGACCCCTCCAAGAAGCAACCCAAGCGCCGACGTCAGCGGTGCCGCTCTAAGTCCCGCCAAAGCAAAAGTGGTGATACCGGCATAGGAGATAATAATACTCTGGATAGTGCCGAAGACAACAACAATCCCCTCCGGCAAGATTTAGAGCAGGAGGATGGAGGAGCCAGCCCTCCTGAGAGAGCGGTAGATGGAGAAGAGGAGGATGATAATTACATGCCCCCTCCGAAGACGAGGCAAGCCTCGGCGACGACGAATTCACTGTGCCAGAGGATCCCGTCGAACAAGAGCGCTTCAAATGCCGGCTTATAGCCATGGCAAATAGCCTTAAGAAAAAGCAGCAGTAGCTTCAAGCTGATCAGGATCTGCTAGCTGACAGATGGACCGAAGTCCTCGCGGTCGAGGAATATAAACTTGAGCGCCCCTCCAAGAGTTACCCAAAGTGCAGGTTGCTACCCCGACTGGAGGAAGAAGCGTATGATGCGGCTGATCGGCCACCTCGTGGCCGCAATAGAGAGGCATTACAGCCAAAAACTCAGCCTGCACCCCAACGCCATTCAAATAAAAAGGCATGGGGAGATACGCCATACCTGCGAGACATATTGGAGGACAAAGCAAAGCATGCAAGAACGATCTACGGATCACGGGGGCACGCCACTATGCGAGATGATAAACGTCACGCCGGATATAGTAAAAGTAAATCCGGTTGGGCCGAACACAGCGGGCAAGACCCATTCGAGCTGCGTCACAATATAGCCCAATGCAGAGGCGCCACACACCCCCTATGCTTCACAGATGAAGTTATGGATCATCAAATCCCAGAAGGTTTCAAACCTGTAAATATTGAATCATACGACGGCACAACAGATCCCGCAGTATGGATCGAGGATTTCCTCATCCACATCCACATGGCCCGCGGTGATGACTTACACGCCATCAAATACCTCCCACTAAAGCTCAAGGGACCAGCGCGGCATTGACTTAACAGCTTGCCAGCCGAGTCCATCAGCTGTTGGGAAGATCTGGAAGCCGCATTCCTCGACAACTTTCAGGGCACTTATGTGCAGCCAGCAGATGCCGATAACTTGAGCCACATAATTCAGCAGCCAGAAGAATCGGCCAGGCAATTCTGGACTCGGTTCCTAACAAAGAAAAATCAAATTGTCAACTGTCCGGATGCAGAGGCCCTAGCGGCTTTCAAACACAACATCCTCGATGAATGGCTAGCCCAGCACCTTGGTCAGGAAAAGCCGAAATCTATGGCAGCCCTCACGACACTCATGACCCGCTTTTGTGCGGGAGAAGACAGCTGGCTGGCTCGCAGTAATAACATATCAAAGAACCATGGTACTTCGAATACCAAGGACGGCAATGGCAGGTCACGTCGCAACAAACATAAGCACCACATTAACAGTGATAATACCGAGGATACGGCAGTCAATGCCGGATTCAAAGGCTCTAAACCCGATCAGCGGAAAAAGCCATTCAAACAAAGTATGCCGGGTCCATCCAGCTTGGACCGTATACTTGATCACTCGTGTCAAATACACGGCACCCCAGAAACGCCAGCCAATCACACCAACAGGGATTGTTGGGTGTTCAAGCAGGCCGGCAAGTTAATTACTGAAAACAAGGACAAGGGGCCACATAGCGATGACTAGGAGGAGCCCCGGCAGCCACACACCTGAGGACAGAAGAGGTTTCCCCCACAAGTGCCGACGGTGAACATGATATATGCAACCCACATCCCCAAGAGGGAGCGGAAGCGTGCGCTCAGGGACGTATATGCGTTGGAGCCAGTCGCCCCAAAGTTCAACCCATGGTCCTCCTATCCGATCACTTTCGATCGCAGGGACCATCCCACTAGTATCTGTCATGGCGGATTCGCCGCACTGGTTCTGGACCCAATCATTAACGGATTTCACCTCACTCGAGTCCTTATGGATGGCGGCAGCAGCCTAAACCTGCTTTATCAGGACACAGTGCGCAAAATGGGTATAGACCCCTCAAGGATCAAACCCACAAAAACGACCTTTAAGGGCGTCATTCCAGGCGTAGAGGCCCATTGCACAGGCTCAATTACACTGGAAGTGGTCTTCGGGTCCCCGGATAACTTCTAAAGCGAAGAGTTAATCTTCGACATAGTCCCATTCCGCAGTGGTTATCATGCACTGCTCGGGCGAACCGCATTTGCGAGATTCAATGCGGTACCGCATTATGCATACCTCAAGCTCAAGATGCTAGGACCTCACGGGGTTATTACAGTCAATGGAAACATAGAGCGCTCTCTCCGAACAGAGGAGCACACTGCGACCCTCGCAGCAGAAGCGCAAAACAGCGTCTCAAGGCAATCCACCAGTTCGGCGTTCCAAGACCCGGACACCTTCAAGTGCGCTCGGAGCAATCGGCAAATAGACCGCCTGGCGTGATCTGATCTTGCGTAGCAATGCGGCCCCCACCCCAGTCCCAGCCAAACGGCGAAGCTCGTGCCAAGCGTACATAATTACGCATTAAAAATACCATGGGCACAGGTGGGGAGGGGGGCACACTGCGGCACGCCCCAAGACGCGGCTTAAACCACACTAGGGGCTTCCCGTTTGGTTATTTTTCTCTTTTTCAGGACCTTAATCTCTAGAAACCCTGTCCGGCAACACTATTGCCGAACACACGATGCAGCAACCAAGGAGGCAGACAGCTACGTCACACCACGGAATTCCCAGGTGGATTACAATAACGAGCGAAATATTTGATTTAATACTATTCCTCAGCTTGCCCTTGGGAGGGACATAGTCCCACTCTTTGCTTATCGCACTATCTGTATCATTCTGCATTAACGCACCTTTTTAATAAACAATGCATAACATCACGACTATTATTGCATTCTTGTTATATATATGTGTGTGTGTGTGTTAATTAACGATGCCTTGCAACCGTACACTTTGGTACGACCAACACACCAGGGGCTCACATACCCCACAATATGGTGTGAAAAGTCCGAACACTTTCACAAGTGCGGCACCCCGAACTTATAGCATTATATGCATCAGCTCCGAATCATGTTTTGGTCAAATGTTGGGTTTGCCCGGCTCCTATGTTTCGGTACCTTACGTTCCGCTCTATCGGCTAAGGTAGCACTAGGAGAACTACTGCGATTGTGCCCCGGTTCTGCCGGGCTTAGCACCTCAGTATAGAAAGCTAAAACTGACTGTCATGATAAGGCGAGAGACTGGTCGCTGTTCGGCGAGGTTTTTGAGTCCCTAAAGACTTATGCCGCTTAGGGCGAGGGGTCGGCCCTGTCCGGCTTAAAGGCGTGTATCGCGCCCCGAATTCGGCCTTTCGAATACAAGGGGCTTCGCCGAAATTTAAAATTATAGAATTCTATGGCTAAGTGAGAGTGATAAAGCATTATTAGTCTGGTTGCCTTGTTCGTTGTGCTGAGCACCTCCCTCGAAGGACCCAAATATGGGAACAAGAGTGCTCAGGTTTATCCCGAACACCCCAACACTCGTGGCATGGGGGCAGAAGCCGAGGACTAGCCATTTCTCAGATTGGATAAACAGCCAAACAGAAGGTAATATTTTAAATTCACGCAAGCGTTGTATAGCGCATATGAAACAAGTTTTCATCATACAGGATCACACGAGCAAGTTTACTCAAATATTACATCCTTGGAACATTCGTCCGCTACAATACGGGCACCCTTCAGGACACCCTCATAATAAATTTCGAGGGTGCGATGCTCTTTGCCCTGCGGCTGCCCTTCCTTGATCAGCTTCACGGCGTCTAGCTTGGCCCACTGCACCTTCACATGGGTGAAAGCCCGGCGTGCACCTTTGATGCAGACGGACCACTTGACGACCTCCAGCCATGGGAAGGCATCCACAAGCCACCTCAATAGGCCGAAGTAGCTGTTCAGAAGGACGTCGCCAGGCCACAGCCGGACTATAAGGCCCTTCATGGCCTGTTCGGCCGCCTTGTGCAGCTCGACCAGCTGCTTTAGCTGGTCGCTCAGAGGCATCGGGTGTTCGGTCCCAGTATACTGAGACCAGAACAGCTTCTCCGTTGAGCTTCCCTCCTCGGCCTGGTAAAACTGTGTAGCATCCGACACGCTGCGGGGCAAATCTGCGAATGCTCCTGGAGAGCTCCTAATGCGGGTAAGTAATTGGTAATTTACTTTTACATGCTTGCTCTGCATATAGAATGCCTTACCCGCCGCTATCTTCTTCATTGCGTCGATCCCCTGGAGGGCCTTTTGGGCTTCGGCTTTGGCACTTTTAGCACTCTCGAGGGCCGCGGCAAGCTCAGACTCTCATGTCTTCGAGTCAAGCTCCAACACCTCGTGCTTCATCACGAGAGCCTAGAGCTCTTGCTGCACCTCGCCCACCTGAGCCTCTTGCTTTTCTCGCTCGGTGCGCTCCTTGGCCGCTTTATCTTCGGCCTTGGTTAGCGCCTGCTTCAGGGTCACCACCTCGGTCGTGGCCCCTGGTAGATATATGATGATCCTGTCATTTTGCAATCGCGTTTTTTTATATATACATATCTATAGACAGGGTATTACTTACCCTTGTTCTCCTCGAGCTGCCTCTTGGCAAGGCCGAGCTCTTTCTTGGACCCCTCGAGGTCCTGCTTCAGTACGGCAACCTCCGTAGTCAGTGCGGCGGACACCAGCAGCGAGGCCTGCATACGCATATTGACATACTTATATTAGACTCCTGCGATATTATTTGATCCTCTGTTCGGCTTTTCTTTGTGAACACCGAAAAAAGCATCAGGGGCTACTGCCTATGCGGTAATATTTTTCCTATATTTTAAAACACTTACCTCAAAGCCTGTTAGAAGGCTGGCACAGGCTTCAGTCAATCCGCTCTTGGCGGACTGAACCTTCTGGACCACCGCACTCATAATAGTACGGTGCTCCTCGTTGATGGAAGCGCTGCGAAGCGCTTCCAGCAGATTGTCCGGCGCCTCTGGATGGACAGAGGTCACCGGCACAGGCATCTTGCCCCTCTTGGAAGGAGGCCGCCTACCCGAGCCCAGAACCACTGGAGGTTCCGGCGCGGTGTTCGGCTGAGGGCCGAACTCAGAGCTCTCAGGGGCCTTGTCCCCTCCGCTCCCGGAGTCCGGGAGGCCGCCTTGAGGCGCCTCCGGGACTGTCTCGCCTCGACCCAGTGCCTCATGAGACAGCACCTCGGCATCGTCCTCAGGATGAGGGGAGGTGGCGGTTGGGACTGGATCGCTATCCATGTCCGACGAGCCCAGGGAGCCGTCCGATGATACGTCGATACTAGCTCGTGGCGGCCTGCATAATCATGTTTGGCGTTAGGGAAAGCAGTGCGACAAAGGAATGCTACGAGTTACTCTGGTATCCAAATACTTATGATCTCCCTAGGGGCTTGGCCCTGGGAAACCACTCGTCTTCATCATCGTCGGCGGCGGTGGTAGAGTAGTCCGGAAGGAGAGTTCTCCCCTTCTTGGACCCTTCGGCCCCCCAGTTCACTACCAAAAAAAGACACATCCGTGACATTTTCGACCGAACAAATTTTTTTTCTGTCATACATATGACACTTCTATGACGATAATTGTGACAAAACCCGGTATCATCATAGATGTGGTGGGCTCCTACTTCTATGACAAAAAATCATGACAGAAAATGGGCTTTTCGTCCTGGGCGGGCCAGAGACGCAGCTGCATGACATTCTTTGGGCCGTCCATGACGGAAAAAACCATGGTAGAAGCGAGGGGGGATTTCGGGCAGTTCCCGGTTACGATGGGAGGTCGGGGGCCGAGTGATGCGCGTTTCTCTCGTACACGTACGCGCGTGTGTGCGAGGCATTGGCTCTAACTGAACCCGAGCGAGGCGTTGGGCTCTAACTGAACCCGAACAATTGCACTGCAGGCTACGCGTTACTGAACCCAAGCGATCGATCGATGGCTGTTAACTGAACCTGATCGAGCGATTCCTTGGCTACTGCTGCTAACTGAAGCCGATCGATGGGATGAACAGTGAGCGTTGCGGGGGAGGGGGGGTTGGATGAACAGTGAGTGGTGGCGTTGCCTCTGGATGAATAGGACCCCGTGGTGTGGTGGAGGGCTGGATGAACAGTAGACGATGGAGGGTTCCCATGGAGGGGTGGATGAACAGGACCCCGTGGTGTGGAGGGCAGGATGAACAGTAGACGGTGGAGGGGTGCCCGTGGAGGGGTGGTTGAACAGGACCCCCGTGGTGTGGAGGGCTGGATGAATAGTAGACGGTGGAGGGGTGGTTGAACAATAGCCGGTGGAGTAGCGCGCGGTGGAGGCTGGATGAACAGGAGCCCGTGGAGGCTGGAGGAGGTCGACGATGGATGAACAGTAGCTCGTGGAGGCTGGAGGGGGTCGACGGTGGAGATGAACAGTATCCCGTGGAGTCCCGTTTTGCGGTACGCCACACCCCTCCCGATGAACAGGACCCCCATTTCGACCGTAGCGCTCCAACACAAGTCTGTTTCCTCCGTTTTGCGGTACGCCACACCCCTCCCGATCAACAGGACCCCCATTTCGACCGTAGGAGGTCCGTTTCCTCTGTTTTGCGGTACGCCACACCCCTCCCGATCAACAGGACCCCCGTTTCGATCGTAGGAGGTCCGTTTCCTCCGTTTTGCGATACGCCACACCCCTCCCGATCAACAGGACCCCCGTTTCGACCGTAGGAGGTCCGTTTCCTCCGTTATGCGGTACGCCAGGCCTCGTTTCCATCGCCTCTTCCATCCAAGCCCTCCTGATGAACACGACCACGCATTCCGTTCCGACCCATGAACACGATGACGACGCTGTTTCTCCGTTCTGACCCAGCCATGTACACGAGCCCTCGCCGTACGTATGCGCGAGTAGGCGTTCGAGACCCCGCCCCTATGTACACATACGTGGCTGTATTTTCTTTCTTGCACCCTGGCCGCCTCTACTACGACACGTGCACGCCTCTACATCCACCAATATATATGTATGTACACGTTCGGGACCAAAATGACAACGCTACGTACGCTTCGACCAGGTGGGTCCCGACTGTCAGGCACTTCCTTGCCTGTGAAGATGTAACTGGTGGGTCCCAGCAGTCAGGGGGTGAAATACGGTGGCCCGTCCGGTGGGTCCCCGCTGTCAGGTGGAGGAATAATTATTTTGCACGTAATAAGGAGGCACTTCCTTGCTGCGGCCGTGGACCCAGCTGTCAACCTCTCCACGTACAGTCCACGTCCGATGGAAGTCGTTCCTTGACCACGTTGACCACGCCGCCCCGAGAGCACCAGGGTAGTGGACGATGGCGAGGCCTAGGAAGGGAACGACGCGGAGCCGGGGAAGACGCGGCAGTGCATGCCCACGCGTAGAGTACGAGGGTTCGCTGGTTCGCTGCGGTGTGAGGCTGCCATCGCCGCAGAATAACAGGGGGTGTGGGTGAGTAGAGGGATGGCCTGGCCAGCGGTGGGAGTAGTAGGGGGCGGTGAGGCCTCCGCCGCATCGCAGCCGGCCATGGGAGGCAGGAGCACGAGGCACGACCGGCGCTGGTTTGGGCGGCTGGAGCAAGAAGACCAGAGGTTGAAGAAGCACTATGGCCGTTGGATGGACATCGTACGGTCACTGGAGCTAGAATCGTGCATATTGACTAAGTTAACAAAGCCCTCCATCCCCGTCAACTTAGTAGGCCCACAAGTCAGCCTCCCAGCAAGGTGGGTCCCAGCTAGCCGGGGGAGTATTCATTTTTTGTGCGTAATAAGGAGGCACTTCCGGTGGGTCCGAGCTGACAGCAGGGGGAACATTTTTTCGCAAAATACGGTGGCCCGTCCGGTGGGTCCCAGCAGTCAGGGGGAAACGATTTTTTCGCAAAATACTGGTGGCCCGTCAGGTGGGTCCCTGCTGTCAGGTGGAGGAATAATTATTTTCCGCATAATAAGGAGGCACTTCCTTGCGACTGCCATGGACCCAACTGTCAGCCTCTCCACGTACAGTATTCTTCCGATGAAATTCGGTCATTGACCACGGCGCGCCGACAGCACCACGGCCGTGGACGACGGCGAGGCCTAGGAAGGGGACGACGCGGAGCCGGGGAAGACGCGGCAGTGGATGCCCATGCGGAGAGGAGTACGAGGGTTCACTGGTTCGGCTGCGCTGCCGTCGCCGCAGAATAACAGGGGGTGTGGGTGAGTGGAGTGGAGGGATGGCCTGGCCAGCGGTGGGAGTAGTATGGGGGCGGTGAGGCCTCCGCGGCAGCACAGCCGGCCACGGGAGGCAGGAGCAGGTGGCACGACCGGCGCTGGTTTGGGAGGCTGGAGCTAGAAGACCAGAGGTTGAAGAAGCACTACGGCCGTTGGATGGACATCGTACGGTCAGTCGAGCTAGAATCGTGCATATTGACTAAGTTGACAAAGCCCTTCATCCCCGTCAACTTAGTAGGCCCACTATACTGGGTCCCAGCTAGCAGGGCGAGTATTCATTTTTTGTGCGTAATAAGGAGGCACTTCCTTGCGTGCGAAGATATAGCTGGTGGGTCCGAGCTGTCAGCGGCGGTAACGTTTTTTTCATGAAATACAGAGGCCGTTTCGGTGGGTCCCAGATGTCAGGTGGAGGAAATCATTATTTTGCGCGTAATAAGGATGCATTTCCTTGCGTGCGGCCGTGGACCCAGCTGTCAGCCTCTCCACGTACAGTCCACTTCAGATGCATGTCGGTCGTTGACCACGCCACGCCGAGAGCACTAGGGCGGTGGACGATGGCGAGGCCTAGGAAGGGAACGACACAGAGGCAGGGAAGACTCGGTCGTTGTTTTTGTTTCCCACGCTGAGGGGAGTACGACTGTACGAGGGTTTACTGGTTCGTATGCCGTCGCCGGAGAACAACAGCAGGTGTGGGTGAGTAGAGGGATGGCTAGGCCAGCGATGGGAGTACGGTGGGGCGGTGAGGCCTGCGCGGCAGCATAGTCGTACGCGCGGAGGAGGGAGCAGGCAGTCCCGCCGGCGCTTGTTTGAGCGGCTGGAGCAGGAAGAGCAGAGATTGAAGAAGCACGACGGCCGTTGGATGGACATCCAACAGTATACAGGCCATCTGTGGAAAGCCTCAAATCTGTGGAAAACAGCATACAGCCCATCTGCCATTATTTCAAATAATTCACAGCCCATTTGCTAATTCTTACGGTTTTTTTTGGAGCCCATATTCTTTATGTTAGCATTACAGCCCATATTGTGGCCACGGTTAAAAAATTATACGAAATTTTGCATATGTCGGTGCGATCTGAACTGTTTTTAATCCCGAAATTTCGAGTCACATTCAGACTGATTTTAAAAATAAATGTATATCAATATAAAATCCAATAAATTGTCCACGCATAAAAATCAATGCAATTTAAAATCTCGAAATGAAAAAAAGATATTTGAAAATAATTGCCGATTTGATGTGTTTTAAAAATGTACAACCCATTTCTCATTACTGATAGGCCATTTTCTCGGACAGCCGAATGAAGCTCTCCTCGTCTTGAAAGATTTGCAGCCCAACAGGCCTGATAAAGCGACTTACTTGACAAATCACAAAAAAACTGGGCTAGCCATTTTCAGAAAGAAAAAAAACTACTGGGCTGGTCCGTGGTAAACATAAAAGAAAAGACTGTCTAGACAGGCCAGAGTGTCCCGCACAGCCCAGTTGACACCCTGCTTCCGTCTCAAAAAAAATTAGATAAATGCCACTCCAATTATGGCGATTCATAAAAATGCCACTGCAATTTCCAAACTTTGAAAAATGCCACTGCAATTTTTGCAAACTTTGAAAAACGCCACTCCAGACTTCGAAAAATGCCACTAGAAATGGCATGAAATGGCATTTTTCAAAGTTTGGAAATTGCAGTGGCATTTCTCGGATACACCAGATTTGGAGTGACATTTATCAAATTAACCCAAAACAAAAATAACTGGGCGAGCTGCTCAGTCCCTGGTGTCAGCCGCTCGTTGTGCAATTATCTCGTTTATTGACAACGTTGACAATGGCATGGGACCCAGATGTCAGAAATCCACTAGGAGGAGCCATTTTTATTGGCTTGAAATAAGGAGGCACTTTCTTGCGTACTGCCATGACCTTGGCGGGTCCCTACTGTCATCCTCTCCACGTACAATCATCTCCTGATTGTGTACGTGTCAACTTGCTAGGCCCACAAGTCAGCCTCTAAACCATGGAGGACAAATACAACCCATTTAAAAAAATAACAGCCCATTCCATACGTTCAAATGGAAAGTTCAACATTCAGACCAAAGTAACAGGTCTGATCAACATATAGAGTACTGAACTTCCACATTGACAACCATCATAGCCAAGTTAACTATCTACTCCCACTAACACTCTAGTAGCGTACAAGTACTAACTTACTCTTAGCTAACTAGATGATGCTGGCCGCCATCTGTTGTCCATGCTAAACGCCGGCACTGGCGTCCTCCGCCTCGCCTCGGACTTGCCAGAGGTGCGATAGGAGGCACTTGCTTGCATACGAGCTTGTCAGTTTCTTCAGAGGTAGGCATTTTTATTCAAAAAACTGCCACTTCGCATCTTGCGTCGCAAATAAAACTGCGAGGAGCGCATTTGTAGGCTAGCTAGTGATCGATCAGTAACTTGTAAACACTGAGCGAACAGAAATAAGTAACTATTAATGCATCTCAATGATTCACAGATCATATACAAATATGTAGCTCCAAAAGCAAAGATCAGCCACTTTGGATCTTGTGTCGCAACTAAAACTAACTAGTACGATTCCCATACATAAGATCAACATGTTAATGCATCTCAATGACTCACAGATCATATATAAATATGTAGCTCCAAAAGCAAAGATCTAGAAAAAAACATTTGTTCTTCCTACTAACATGGATGCTTCTATTGGCCAACATTCAGTACAGACTGAAAGACAAATTTGTTTGTGAAATCTACAATTCCTCTTGCAAACATAAGTGGTTTCACCAACAGCTGGAACCATGAGAATGAACCGGACATGATGGAGGAACAAGCACTAGAATATGATTTGGTCTTCCCTCGATCACACTGCGAGACTATTTTCGGAATAGAAACTTTAACTTAGGCAAAATGATGTCCATTGTATAATCAGACCAAAGCAATGAAGCACCTAGTGTTGGCCAATAAATAGTACAGTACTACTTTTTTGTAGTCCATGAAGTGACTATCCAATCTTTCTGTGTCTATTTTCAAATGGCACTGCATGCAGTGACTATACCATTCTCTTGTGCAGTTTAACCAAAATTGCGGGCACTTTGTTGGTTTGCCAAATAGCAATGGGCAAACATCTCTGTCTGCACAAATATCAAGCAGCTAGTAAACATATACCACACCTTGTATTTTTGGTTTAAACATGTCTCTTCCACTTAGCATCTGTCATGTTCTGCACTGGACAATCTGATACAATTATGTTTTGCCGTGGACAATTTCATACTGAATTGATTTGCTGGTTCAGAGCAGAAATATAGCGCCTATTCTTCATCAGACCAAGGATATCCATGTTCGCAGTGATGGAAGAGGTGAAATCGATACAACCGAAATTGAGCATCCAATCATTGAATCATGTCCTGCACCTCCAATGTAGGTCTACCCTGCCAATAAATTCACATGCAAACCACTAGTATTACTATCTAATGACAGTACAAAAATACTAGCAACATAGTAGCAAACCATGTACCTTCATAATGAACAGCTCATAGTGCCACCAATTGGATATAAAGGTTGGGAAAAACATGCTCCTAATGTTGAACCAGTTGGACTTTTTGTGCAGTTCCACTAAAATCGAGCATTCCTGTTTGCATAGATATTGAAAGTGTGATTACTCTAAAAGTTGCACTAGTTGAAGCATAGACTCACAAATATAAGCATTCCAATTTCTTAATGGGAAAAGGTAGCAAGACTGTTTCTAACCACCTATTTGAAGGAATAAATAAAGCAACAGCGGCTGATGTGAGGAAGGCATACATAGTTTTTTCTGGAAAAGTGAGCCATTCCTGACCTTTCCTCTTCTTTTAAGAAAATTTTGTGCAGTTCTACTAAAATAAAATGCCATCACCGCCTTGACAATTCAGTGACACTGTACAAAAGGAAATGACTTAACATTACATCATGATGTCAGGTATGTAGTCGACAGGCATTAGAGACAAACATACAGACCTCCTCAAGAAAACAGCCGGAGGAGGAGGTGCCCACTCTTGACCTTTCCTCTTGTCCTCATAATTGTCTGTGCAGTTTAACCAAAATAAAATGACATCAGCGCCTTGGCATTTTGGTGACACTGTACAAAAAAATTAACTTATCTCATGAAAGTGAGGTATGTAATCTATAAGCATTAACGGTGCAAAAATCTGACGGGAGTAACAAGTTTCATCATTGGTATACTGGCTGTGCAACAACATTAGAATGCCTTATAGCTGAAAAATCTTTAATACATCCATAATCAACAGCTAACCCTGAAATAATCCAGTGACATTAAATGGCATTGCTTAAATTTATGGGTGGCATTAGACTGAGAGCGGCATTAGTTAAATGTGGCATCACTTTAGCAGTAGCATTGCTTGACTTGACTGCTGGCGTTATACTAACAGCAAAAAAGTGGCAATAAGAGCATGTGAGGCACCAGTGCGATGTACCTCCACGGACGTAGAGTGGTGAGGGAGGTATGGTTGCCTAGAGCAACAAATATCAAGGCAGCATATGTGGATTACGGTCCCATTTTTGTTCTCTTTAGCCACCTTTTTCCTATGCGAGGACAACAAACCGATCGACCTGGTCATTCTCTATTGCGTTGTCATGCCTTTCTACCCTTCTTCAACCAAGAGACACGAGACTCGTTCCTTAGCTACTGATTTTCCCCTTTTCAACCTAGATGCGGGTTCGATGCCTACTCTCTTCGAAAGTACAATCTCCCTTCCTTTCCTTATTCAACCCAGACATGGATTAGTCTGCATGAAGTAGGGTTTCCTTTAATAGTGCAAATTATGGTTTTCATCTGTGTGGCCAGCAGAGTAGAGGATAGCAAATTGGGAAGATGGTGGAGTGGAAAAAGATCCACATGCAACGACGTAGCAGATGGGGGCAATAGAACAAGGTTATGGCTCGAAAAGAGGTAGCATACCTAAGGGTCGGCGGGAAGTGGCTTCGCTCGTGGTCGTCGTCCTCCGCACACACTACAGCAGCAAGCTTGGGGACGGAGGCCATCCCGTGCGGGCGCTAGGTCTGAGAGGACGGCCTTGTCGTCAGTGTGTGACCTCGCTCGCCGACGATGAGTGCGTCAACACTGCACGTCCTTTTCTTCCCCAGCGGATCTGTGACCACCGGTGAGGAGGGATAGAGGGGCCGTCTTTTTTAGATCTAGAGAGAGGGTGGTAGTGTGAGAAGCAAGTGGGCAGCCCTTAGCAAGAAACCACTGAAGCTCCAGCCTATATATATCTTTTTTATACTACTAGTACTGGAGGTGGGGTAGTGGTAGAGTAGTTTATATTTTCTCTGCGTACAGTACCAGTTAGTCGTGCTTCAAAACTGATTGGCACGCCATTAAAAAAATAAAGGTCGATAACTAATGCGGCACCTCGGGCCAACGCGGCCAGATCACATTTTGCACGAGAAATTACACACCATGTTTCGTTGACATGTGGTCCCGTTCCAACATATCAGTGAGACGACGACGAGTAGTAGGAGTATTTCCGAACGGACGTGTAGGCTGGGGCGCCTCTTCGTGAATCGTGGCAAACTCGCAACCGTCCACCGACTCTTCGCCTTTCCCTCTCGATTTGGAACTGTTGTCGCACGCTCTTCCTCTCCCTCCTCCATTTTCCTTCAGCCCTTCACCCTTTCTTCTGCCATTGTTCGACCATCTTCTCCATGGAGGGAACAGGCCGGAAACGACCTCATTATTCTTGCCCCGATCTTAAAGATGATGTGGTGGAGGAACTCATTGATCGGTGCGACGTCATCACCTCGGCTAGCATGGCAGGTTCGTTCCAGCCCATTCTCGACTCAACTAATAACATCATTGCAAGGAACCCAAGGGTCAAGGAGCGGTTTGATCTCCCCTATCTTCTTCACCGTGACCCTGATGACTGGCGCTGGCACGACGGAGGCCTCGCCGTGTGCAAGTTGATGCCGCTTGATAATGATACGTGTGATGTTAAGATGCCATCGCTTGAGGGCAATTCTTGGGTGGGCGCAAATGGAGATTGGGTTGTTTACATTGGGTCCAACTGTGTAAGTGCATCTAGTGCCCCTTAGTGATTTTGGTGTATTGAAGACTTATAAGTTAAGGGACTAATGCGTTTGTGAGTGTACACAGGTCTATAAGTCTATGAGGAGTTTGATATTTACACGAAAAGTCGACCCCTAAAAATAAATATCTTTGACTGAAGATTTTGATATTTCTAAAGACTTTCATGAAGACTTTGAAAGTGAAGAAATTGGTGTGTCCGTGAAGACTTGATATTCATGCGAGGAATATGAAGCTTGAAGACTTTCTTTTTCATAGTTTTGTTTTTTCTCTTTATTGAGTCATAGGAAACACCGTACTGTTAAAGGGGGTCGAGGAAATACTAAGGAAAAATTTCCATGTGATGCTCAACTCAAAATCCTACACCTACCAATCCCTTCGAGTGAAGCCATTGGAAATCTCATATAGTTCAGTCAATTTCTTCAGTGACAGAGACGAAGTTCTTCTGGTCTCTAAGGAATTTGTCCTGACTGAGGAGTTAGGAATTCGCAAGTGCGGATTGCCTACACGGTGAGGAACATGATAGCCCTGAGGATTTTGCTACTCAAAATTCCGACCGTTGTTGTGCTATGCGCCAGCTGTCCCAAAATATCTATCCACCTAACAGTCATATCATTGAAGGGCATTTATGTCTTGTCATGTCGGGCTGCTCCCTAGGCTATAAATAGCCGCCCCCTACAACCACTAGCTGGTTGGCTGTTCCGACAGAAACTGACACTTGTCATTTGAGAGCAACCCATCCTCTGAGGACTTTGAGCGAAAATCATCAAGTGAGGAAAAACCAAAACCCAAAACCCAAACACCTACAAACCCCAAGTGATTGAGCATCACTGAAGAGATTGATCCTGCGTGGATCCGACGCTTGTTACCTTTGAAGACTGTGCTTCTTCCAAACGGTTAGGCGTCATGGTCTAGAGCATCCAAGAGGAATTGTGGATTGCCGAGTGACCAAGTTTGTGAAGGTTTGGATGTCGCCTGAAGACTTACCACGAGTGATTGGACGAGGTCTGTGTGACCTTAGTTCAAGGAGAATACGGTGAGGACTGGGTGTCCTGAGTTGCGTGTTCAGGACTGTGTGTCCTCGAGTTTAAATACTCAGCCGCTCCAACCAGAGTACAACTGAGACAGCAGTTGGAACTGGTCTACCAAATCATTGTCTTCACCAAGCTTACTGGTTCTATTCCCTCAACTCTTTCATTTCCTCATAACTGTGTTGTGTGTTTATTCATATCTGTGTTTGAAGACTTTGACTGAAGACTTTCTCAATTTTCTCAGTTCAATTTCTTCAGTCTGTTTGTCTTCATCCTATGTTATCCTGTGATTACGCTTCCTGTACTCTGTGCTTGTCTTCATTTCATCATGATGACTATGCTTGTATTCTGTTATGTTTACTTTTGAGTACTTATTCCGCTGCTAGTAGTTCTTCGCTATGGAATTTCCTCACCGACAAATTCCTCAGCGAAGAATTTCATAAAAATCGCCTATTCACCCCCCTCTAGTCGATATAACGCACTTTCAATTGGTATAAGAGCAAGGTACTCCCTTGTTCTGTGTGATTTTGGTTTAACCACCTGGAGTTTTAGTTATGTCGACCGCAGGTATGACGAAACTGACATGCCCCATCTTTGACGGTCACGAGTATCCCAAGTGGAAGGCCATGATGAAGAAACACCTCATGGCGATGAACAGCAAGCTATGGACCGTCAGTGAGATTGGTCTGACTGATCTATGCAAGATGGCGGAAGCTGATGACATTCGCAAGTACACTCTTCTCAACCTCACGGCGAAGGATGTCATCTGCTCCAGTCTGTCACAAAATCAGTTCAGGAATATCAGGCATCTCGATCATGTGAAGCTCGTTTGGGACCGTCTCTCTGAGGTCTATGAAGGTCATCGAACCTGTCGTGATCCTTGGTTTGAGGACTTCAAGGAATCTCTCAAAGCGATGACATTCGAACCAGAATCATCATCTTCTGCATCATGCCTTATGGCAAAAGATGCTGAGGTAACTGAATGCTACCTATCCGAGTCTAGTGATGATGAATCTGGTGATGAATTTGGACCCAGCTATGTCAAACTTGCTTCCCTTGCCACTAAACAACAAAGAGCTTTGGAAAAGGTTTACTACATGCTAAACAAGAGCAATGATATGTTGAGTGAAGAAATGGGTCAGTCAAAAGCTTTGGTTGAAAGTCTTCAGAGACTTCATACTAAGTATGACACCCTTCAAGATCATCATAACACTCTCTTATCCGATCATGAGAAGCTTTCTTATGAATTTCTTCAAAGAAAGCAAGACCTTGAGAAGCTAAGAGTGAGTTATGAAGATCTTCAGAAGGAGCGCGATTCATTACTTGCTCAACAAATCAGCGCTTCTCAGGAAGAATTTGTTCCTTCATGCTTGAAGTGCATTGAATGTGAATCTGCTAATTCTTCACCTGAATGTTCAAATGCTGCTAATGTTTCAAATTCTTCACATGCCTCTGCTATCACTAATTACTCATCTGAGGACATTTCTAGTATCACTAACGATGCAGGCTTGAAGGAATTGTACACGACAGGCATGTACAAAAGCCTCAAAGGGCATCAGGCTCTTTGTGATGTGCTTAAAAAGCAGATCCTCAACAGGAACCCTAGGAAATAGGGTATCGCCTTTGAGAGGAAACTCAATGCTGATGGTACATATTGGAAGCCTGAGCAGTACCCCAAAACTACATGGGTTGCTACAAAGGGACCTCCAGTTGATCCATCTAACTTATCTGGATTTGCATGTGAATCTCCCCATTCTGATGATGAGTCAATTGACTCCAACTATATACTGTTCAAAAATCAGAATGGTGAAGTATTTGCTAGATATGTTGGCACTAACTGCAGGAACGGCTCCCCTATGAAGAAAATCTGGGTTCCCAAAAGATGCCTTGAAAATCTTCAGGTGAATGTCATCATGACGCCACCTGTGAAGAATAGGAACCCCAGATCAAATTCTTCATATGGACCAAATTCTTCATATGGATTCAAGTCCTCATACGGACCAAATTCCACATATGGATCAAAGTCCTCATATGAACATCATCGTGCTAACCCGTCTGTTTCGCAGGGAAGATCTAAGGATTATGGATATGTGCATTATTCTTCAAATCATTATGTCCATAAGTCCTCGAAGAATTTCTCTGCATACTCTTAAGCTTACTCTAACCCCTCTTATGTGAAACGAAATGGACTGGCTTCTATGCCATCCTTCTCGTATGGAGCTCGCAGAATGATGAACTCTTTGCCACCCCTTCAGATGTGGGTGGTGAAGAAGTAAGAATGCTGATGCTCCATGGCCCAAGGGCTCCTTTCAAGAGGAGCTCGGCTTGTGGCAACGAGAGTGGTTCTGTATCACCGCTCCCAGGAGCGCCAAGTGGGTGGTGCCTCCTGCCTTTCGCTCGGGTCCCCCATCACGGCTAGCGTCATGGGTCAACAAAGGATTAGATTGGGGGTTATCCAAAGACGTGCCCTTGTTGCAGGGCCGCATCAGGGATCTCTTAGAAAGAGACCTCAACCTGGTGAAGGTGACACAGGTCATGCTGATTCGCCAGATACTTCCCGGCAAACGTCGCTCCCTTCGCCTGTGGGAGTTTAATCCAGAGGGACCGCGCACTCTCCAGAATTTCATGGGCGCAACGCCCGTGGAGATGTATAAACTGTTCTTCAGATCACAAATGATGTGTCCGGATTTGACCGAGGACGCAGGCCTAAGCTACAATCGCCCGGATACCCAAGTAAGTAACCTTGTGCCCGGACCTACTATCCATATAATCGTCATAAACTTGCCCCTAAAAGAGTTGTCCTTTTAAACAGGAGTGGATAGCGAAGGCAAAGCTGATTAGGTGTCCGGCTCCCCTTCCCGAAACCAGGCCGGATCCCGTGCTTGTCAGGATGTTGAAGATAATGCCTTTGGAGGGAAGTAAGTGGGAGGACAAGGGAACTATGGCCTCCTCAAAGGAGGCTGCTCCGAAGGGAGGAACTCACAATTCCTCTCCTAAGGGGAAGAAGAGGGCCGCCTCTGATGACCCGGAGACCATGGCCTTGAAGCGGGGGAGAAAATCCTCGTCAGAGGGTCCAACGCCGGGGAGTTCCTCGGCCGAACTACGCCCTCAAAGGGATCAGCCCTCCAGCGAGCCGTAAGTAGAGAGAGGTTTTCCTTTTGAGGGATGAGAGAAATCCTTGATTTATATCTGAGAAGATTAACCAAAATTTTACCTTGTAGCTCGGATCTCAGCCCTTCTCAGCAGAGCTCGTCTTCGGGGGATCTTCTTCCGGAGATGATGGAGAGCGGGACGCCTCCCCCTGCCGTACCACCTAGCGAGGCGGGCGACCCTGAGGTGTCATCGCGGAGGGTTTCTCTGAATCCGGCAGGGGCGGAAGATAGCTATGTGGCCCCCCAAGGTTCTCCGCGTCCGGCCTTCGAAAGAGGCCATAGGACAAGTTCGGCACCGTCTGGTGCTCGGCCGGAGGAGCTAAAGATTCTGCTGGGGCGAGCTTCTATCTCAGAGGAGCACCGTGCATTGATGGGCACGGTGATTGAAAGGATTTCATCTGCAGAAAGCGGATTGCATGAGGCCATCAAAAGTTTACTGATAGGTTTTGAGGTACGTTAGATAATGTACACTTTTGTCAGTTGCACATAAGTAAGATGCGCCATGTGTAGATAGTAGCCCCTGAGACTCTGCGCGTTGTCAAGAAATGACGACACACAGAGGATCATAATCCCAGGTCTAAGATGTCGCCTTTGGATGTAGGTGGCAAGGTGTCCGGAATCAAGCCGAACTGATGATTTGGCCGAACTAAAGTGGCAACTAGACGTGGCAGATGCCGACATCGCGCTTGTCAACAAGCGGCTTGATGAGGCTCAAGGTATGTAATTCCTCGGGCGGCATCAGGTAAGAGGAGCTTCATGCCAGTGTCTTACAATGTGTGTGCTTGACGCAGATGGTACGGCCGCCGTGGAGAATCTTAGGGCAGAACTTGCCCGAGCTAAGGAGCAAGCCAGAAAAAGTGATGCGGCTGCCGAGAAGGCCCTTGAAGAGCTGAGAGCCGAACAGGCTGCTCACTGCCGAAGCAAAGAAGAGATGGCCAAGATGACCGAGAAGTTAAAGAGCGCTGCAGACCGTTGCAAACTTCTTGAGAAAGAAGACCGAGCGAGACAGACGGACTTAGAGAAGGCCGTTGCCGATGCCAAGGACGCTCGCTCTGTGATGAGAGCTGCGAAGGAGGAGCTGCGTCAGGCCGAACAGATTGCGGCTGGAAATCCCTTTATGCTGCGAAGGAAGTTTTGCGATCCGAAGTTTGCTCCGTTGGACCGGATGTGGAGTGTGGAGGACACCTATCTGGATTTGGCAGCAAGTGCTGCTGATGCGACCGAACACTTTTGAGATCTAAAAGATCGCGAAGTGGAAAAGCTTTTCTGGTCACAGTTACACAATCCAAAGCGTCCACTGGCAGTGGACGATCGCCTGGCTCAATGGGCCGAACTGAATAGATTGTCCAGACTCGCCATGAAGTACGTCATGGGTCATCTGTGGCCTGGGAGATCGGAGTCGAAGAGTTATTTCAGCTTGGTGCAGCAATTCCTTGACGCGGTGCCGCGTATCAATGCGATGAAGAGGTCAGCATGCATAGAGGGCACACGGATGGCTCTTGCCCGTGTCAAGACATGCTGGGCAGAGATGGAGACCACCCTTGTTGCGTCCCGAGATTCAGACAAAAGCCGAGTACCCTCCGAGCACTATTTTCAGGAAGTCCTTGAAGGCGCTCGTGTAATAGAGACGCAGTGCTCGAAGGATGCTATGTTATGATAGCATATGTAATTATAAAGCAATATTTTGATAAATTGTAGTGGCCTTTTATACTTGTGCCTTCAAGTATTGGGAACACCTCCTGTGCGGCCGTTTTAAGATATATATAAAATCTGAAAGATGGCAGTCGTTGGCTTCAGCCCCCATGCACATAGTGCGGGGGTGCTCGCAGAAGACGTATTTTCACACTTAAGCCAACGTCTTGGTCCTACAAAGGAGGTGATAGCGCAGCGGGCCAGGCAACTAGACTATAATGCTTTAACACTTTCACTTAGCCATAGGAGCTTGACAGTGGGACTATTTAGGTAGCCCCTTGGTGGCGACTGCTCGCCCGAGTTCGGGGCGCGTATGTGCCTGGCCGGGAAACGGCCCTTCGTTAAAACGGAGGAATCCTATAGATTCCGATAGGTCATCGGGTGGCTGACCAATCTCACGCTACATCATGACAGTCAGTTTTCGGCTTTCTCTACTGAGGCGCTCCCCCGGTCTAACCGGGGCACAATCGCAGAAGTTCTCCTGGTGCTACCTTAGCCGATAGAGCGGAACGTAAGGTAGCCGAACTCAGGAGCCGGGCAACCCAACATTTGACCAAAGACATGATTCGGAGCTGATGCATATAATGCCAAAACCCGCGACACCGAACACTCCCTAAGGTGTTCGGTCTTTATGAGTGCGGGCAAAACAATACTCTTTATTAAAAAGCCCCTAGTGTCCAGGTACGCGCAAAAACTCTAACGTGGCCACATGCCAAGACGCTAGCCTCCTCCTTGGTTATATCAGAGAAAACCAGGGGATATGTAGCAACAAGAGACAGTAAAAAAGGTTTACGCAGGGTCTTAATCTAAAAAGAATCCTTAGGACGGGTCCCTACTGCACGTCTACGCCTGTGTCTCCGTTGTGCCGTATCCTGGACGGGCGCCGCACGACATTCATCTGCGAAAGAGAGGAACTGAGCTGAAAATGGGTCATGCCGAACAAAAGTTTAAAATAAGCAAAGTATAAAGTAAAATATATAGAACTGAGCTTTATTGTCTCTTATTGTATATGTACGGAGCCCCTAGTGCGGGGGTATATGGCCACTAAGCCTGCATCAATGATGATTTTGTACCAAACTCGTCTATCCGCGTTCATGGTCTTTAATGACCTATTCCGAAATTTTTGGCCGGTGAAGCCATTTTACTGTGGGGCTGTCAAAGCGGCCGCACTGTCCTCCGCTTGGGGGAGGGGCACATCAATGGTTCCCCTTCAAAGAGATGATGCCTCGTGTACCGGGCATCTTAAGCGTTAGAGATGCATAATGCGGTATTGCGTTAAAGCAGACGAAAGCTTCGCGTCCCAGTAGTGCTTGATAGCCACTGGAGAATGGGACGATGTGGAAGGTCAGCTTTTCGCGGCGGAAGTTATCGGTAGAGCCGAATATAACTTCGAGCCGGAGAAAACCCATGCAATGGGTGTTCGGACCAGGCATGACCCCTTGAAAGGCGGTTTTGTTGCGGCGGATTCTTGCTGGGTCTATCCCCATGTGGCAGATTGTGTCCTGATATATCAGGTTTAGTCCACTGCCGCCGTCCATAAGGACATTTGAAAACTGGAGTCCGCCAATTATTGGATCGAGTACCAAGGCAGTCCAGACTGCGTTCCTGGTACTTCTAGAATAATCCAGCTGATTGAAGATGATTGGTTTTGACAACCAATGGCGGGATCCCTTTGGGATAGGTCGTGTGGTGCGTACCTTTATGGGCGCCGCACGTTTTGTTATGTGAAGTAAGTTTACTGTTTTTACTTCTTGTGGGAAGTTCTTTTGTTTCCTGGTGCTCTGCTTTTGGGGTTCGTCCTCGTCTTCGCTTGGTGTGTCGAGTCCCTTGTGTTCGGTGTTGAGTCTACCAGATTGTTTGAAAAGCCAACAATCTCTGTGGGTATGGTTAGCAGGCTTACCGGGAGTACTGTGTATTTGACATATCCTGTCCACGATTTTGTTTAAGTTGGATGGATCATCCCTGTTATCCTGGAGGGGTGGCTTTGTCTGATTCTGTCGTGAGCTTTTGAATCCGTCTTTGACTGCCGTGCTCTTCGGACTTTTTTCCTTAGTCCGGCGATGGTCCTTGTTGCGTCGCGATTTTCCATTTCCATCCCTAGTTTTGGATGTACTTGGGTCGCTGGGGCTGCATCTTGCCAACCAGCTGTCCTCTCCTGCACAAAAGCGGGTCATGAGGCTTGTTAGTGCGGCCATTGTTCTTGGCTTTTCTTGGCCGAGGTGTCTGGCGAGCCATTCGTCTCGGACGTTATGCCTGAAAGCTGCTAAGGCTTCGGTGTCCGGACAGTCGACTATCTGATTCTTTTTAGTGAGGAATCTATTCCAGAATTGCCGAGCTGATTCTCCGGGCTGTTGAGTTATGTGACTAAGATCGTCTGCATCCGGAGGGCGGACATAGGTCCCTTGGAAATTTGCTCGGAAAGTGTCCTCGAGTTCTTCCCAACTTCCGATTGTGTTTTCAGGAAGGCTTTTAAGCCAATGTCGGGCTGGCCCTTTAAGCTTAAGGGGTAAGTATTTTATGGCGTGGAGGTCATCTCCTCTAGCCATATGTATGTGGAGGATATAATCCTCGATCCAGACTCCAGGGTCTGTTGTTTGATATGCCTCTATGTTTACGGGTTTGAATCCCTCTGGAAATTCATAGTCCAGGACATCATCGGTGAAACATAGGGGGTGTGCGACGCCCCTGTATTTGGGTGTGCCGGATTCTGATGATGGCTTTATTGCATTGCTTACGAGAGCTTGCTTTCTTGGCCCGTAAATGGACCTAACTAGGCCCTGATGCGAATCCTTAAGTGGGTCGCATGCCGATTTAAGTGCGGCACCGCTTGCCGCTTTATGCTAGCCATGGGGTCGTCTATCCGACCATGTGGCTTTCTTATTTTCTGAGTGCGAGGGCTCTAGGGCCTCTTTGTCGAATTCGGGCAGTAGCTTTCTCTTCGGATAGCTTTTAGTGTGGCGACTGTCGCCGTATTTATCTGCGGTATTGATTACTTTGCTCCATCGGATCCTGAGTGCATCTTCCGCCGTTTTTAGCTTCCGCTTCTGCTTTTTCAGGCTGCGTGCTGTTGCAACGAGCCTCTTGTGGAGATTCTTCTGCTTCGTTGGTTTATCTGGCGTAAGGTCGTCCGGAGTGCCGTTTTCGCCAGGGGAGGGATGTTCGGTTTCTCTATCCGTGTTACCCTATTCAGACGGTTGCTCTGAGGCCTTCTCGTCATCTACCGGCTCATCCTGCTCTACGACTGGGTCTTTATCGAGGCGGGGCTTGGGTCGGAGTTTACACCGATGCTTTGATTGCTTTTCGAGGGATCGGTCCCCCGTTCCATCCCCTTTTTCCTCGTTGTCGTTTCCTTTAGGGGTATCCACCATGTACACATCGTGAGATGGGGTGGCTGTCCAATGCCCTATGGGCGTTGGCTCATCTGTATCTCCTGCCTCGTCATCCATGCTGTCGATGTCTGCGGAGTCGAAGTTGAGCACGTTGTTTAAATTGTCGACAGTGGCTACCAAGTGGGTGGTGGGTGGGCTTTGAATTTCTTCATCGTCCGTATCCCATCCTCGCCGACCGTAGTCCGGCCAGGGCTCTCCTAATAAAGAGAGAGACTTTAGAGAATTCAGGATGTCGCCAAAAGGCGAGTGCTGAAAGATGTCCGCGGCGGTGAACTCCATTATCGGCGCCCAATTGGATTCGATCGGCAGGGGCGCGGGGGATTCGGAGTTCGGAGAGGAATCCGGCTCCTTGGAGTCACGGGCCGTGCAGAACGCAGGGTTGACGTTCGGCTCGATCGCCTTTGAGATCGTAGCCCCCAAGGTGACGTCCAACCACTCATCCTCGATTGGCGCAATAGGCTCCGAATAGAGGGTCGGAACCGGTGCTTGTGCGGCCTCCAGGGCACTGTTCGGCGGCAGAGCTAGATCATGCCTCTCGACACAGTGCGGCGCGCTCAGCTGTGGCTTGAATCCGTCGAAGATCGAATCCCCACGGGTGTCTGCCGTGTAGTTTAAGCTTCCAAACCTGACCTGATGGCCAGGGGCGTAGCTTTCGATCTGCTCCAGGTGGCCAAGCGAATTGGCCCGCAGTGCGAAGCCGCCAAAGACGAAGATCTGTCCGGGAGAAAAGTCTCACCCTGGACCGCATCGTCATTGATGATCAAAGGAGCCATCGAGCCCAAAAGTGATGACACAGATGAACTCTCAATGAAAGCACCAATGTCGGTGTCAAAACCGGCGGATCTCGGGTAGGGGGTCCCGAACTGTGCGTCTAGGCGGATGGTAACAGGAGACAAGGGACACGATGTTTTTACCCAGGTTCGGGCCCTCTCGATGGAGGTAAAACCCTACTCCTGCTTGATTAATATTGATGATATGGGTAGTACAAGAGTAGATCTACCACGAGATCAAGGAGGCTAAACCCTAGAAGCTAGCCTATGGTATGATTGTTGTATATGGAGTTGTCCTATGGACTAGAACCCTCCGGTTTATATAGGCACCGGATAGGGTTAGGGTTACACAGAGTCGGTTACAATGGTAGGAGATCTTGAATATCCGCATCGCCAAGCTTGCCTTCCACGCCAAGGAAAGTCCCATCCGGACACGGGACGAAGTCTTCAATCTTGTATCTTCATAGTCCTGGAATCCGGCTGAAGGTATAGTCCAGCTACCCGAACACCCCCTAATCCAGGACTCCCTCATGTGCCCTAGGGGAGTCTTACTCCCATCGGGAGTAGGATTCCCCCTTTCCTAGTAGAACTAGGAACCCTTCCAAGTAGTAGGAGTAGGAGGGAAGGAAAGGGAAGGGAAAGGAGAAGGAAGGAAGGGGCGCCCCCCTCCCTAGTCCAATTCGGACCAGCCCATGGGGAGGGGTGCGGCCACCCTTTGAGGCCTTTCTCTCCTTTCCCGTATGGCCCATTAAGGCCCAATACGAATTCCCGTAACTCCCCGGTACTCCCGAAAATACCTGAATCACTCGGAGCCTTTCCGATGTCCGAATATAGTCGTCCAATATATCGATCTTTACGTCTCGACCATTTCGAGACTCCTCTACATGTCCCCGATCTCATCCGGGACTCCGAACTCCTTCGGTACATCAAAACACATAAACTCATAATATAACCGTCATCGAACTTTAAGCGTGCGGACCCTACGGGTTCGAGAACTATGTAGACATGACCGGGACACATCTCCGGTCAATAACCAATAGCGGAACCTGGATGCTCATATTGGCTCCTACATATTCTACGAAGATCTTTATCGGTCAAACCGCATAACAACATACGTTGTTCCCTTTGTCATCGGTATGTTACTTGCCCGAGATTCGATCGTCGGTATCTCAATACCTAGTTCAATCTCGTTACCGGCAAGTCTCTTTACTCGTTCTGTAATACATTATCCCGCAACTAAATCATTAGTTGCAATGCTTGCAAGGCTTATAGTGATGTGCATTACCGAGTGGGCCCAGAGATACCTCTCCGACAATTGGAGTGACAAATCCTAATCTTGAAATACGCCAACCCAACATGTACCTTTGGAGACACCTGTAGACCTCCTTTATAATCATCCAATTACGTTGTGATGTTTGGTAGCACACAAAGTGTTCCTCCGGTAAACAGGAGTTGCATAATCTCATAGTCATAGGAACATGTATAAGTCATGAAGAAAGCAATAGCAACAAACTAAACAATCAAGTGCTATGCTAACGGAATGGGTCAAGTCAATCACATCATTCTCCTAATGATGTGACCCCATTAATCAAATGACAACTCATGTCTATGGCTAGGAAACATAACCATCTTTGATCAACGAGCTAGTCAAGTAGAGGCATACTAGTGACACTCTGTTTGTCTACGTATTCACACATGCATTATGTTTCCGGTTAATACAATTCTAGCATGGATAATAAACATTTATCATGATATAAGGAAATAAATAATAACTTTATTATTGCCTCTAGGACATATTTCCTTCAGTCTCCCACTTGCACTAGAGTCAATAATCTAGTTCACATCGCCATGTTATTTAACATCAATAGTTCACATCACCATGTGATTAACACCCATAGTTCACATCGTCATGTGGCCAACACCCAAAGGGTTTACTAGAGTCAATAATCTAGTTCACATCGCTGTGTGATTAATACCCAAAGAGTACTAAGGTGTGATCATGTTTTGCTTGTGAGGGATGTTTAGTCAACGGGTCTGCCACATTCAGATCCATATGTATTTTGCAAATTTCTATGTCAACAATGATCTGCACGGAGCTACTCTAGCTAATTGCTCCCACTTTCAATATGTATCCAGATTGAGACTTTGAGTCATCTGGATCAGTGTCAAAACTTGCATCGACGTAACCCTTTACGACGAACCTTTTGTCACCTCCATAATCGAGAAACATATCCTTATTCCACTAAGGATAATTTTGACCAATGTCCAGTGATCTACTCCTAGATCACTATTGTACTCACATGCCAAACACAGGGCAGGGTATACAATAGGTCTGGTACACATCATGGCATACTTTATAGAACCTATGGCTGAGGCATAGGGAATGCCTTTCATTCTCTCTCTATCTTCTGCCGTGGTCGGGTTTTGAGTCTTACTCAGTTTCACACCTTGTAACACAGGCAAGAACTCTTTCTTTGACTGTTCCATTTTGAACTACTTTGAAATCTTGTCAAGGTATGTACTCATTGAAAAACTTATTAAGCGTCTTGATCTATCTCTATAGATCTTGATGCTCAATAAGTAAGCAGCTTCACCGAGGTCTTTCTTTGAAAAACTCCTGTCAAACACTCCTTTATGCTTTGCAGAATAATTCTACATTATCTCCGACCAACAATATGTCATTCACATATACTTATCAGAAATACTGTAGTGCTCCCACTCACTCTCTTGTAAATACAGGCTTCACCGCAAGTCTGTATAAAACTATATGCTTTGATCAACTTATAAAAGCGTATATTCCAACTCCGAGATGCTTGCACCAGTCCATAGATGGATCGCTGGAGCTTGCATATTTTGTTAGCGCCTTTAGGATTGACAAAACTTTCTTGTTGCATCATATGCAACTCTTCTTTAATAAATAGATTAAGGAATGTAGTTTTGTTTATCCATTTGTCAGATTTCATAAAATGTGGCAATTGCTAACATGATTCGGACAGACTTAAGCATAGATACGAGTGAGAAACTCTCATCGTAGTCAACACCTTGAACTTGTCGAAAACCTTTTTGTGACAATTCTAGCTTTGTAGATAGTAACACTACTATCAGCGTCCGTCTTCCTCTTGAAGATCCATTTAATCTCAATGGCTCGTTGATCTTTGGGCAAGTCAATCAAAGTCCATACTTTGTTCTTATACATGGATCTCATCTCACATTTCATGGCCTCAAGCCATTTTGAGGAATCTGGGCTCATCATCGCTTCCTCGTAGTTCATAGGTTTGTCATGGTCAAGTAACATGACCTCCAGAATAGGATTACCGTACCACTCTGGTGCGGATCTCACTCTGGTTTACCTACGAGGTTTGGTAGTGACTTGATCTGAAGTTACATGATCATCATCATTAACTTCCTCACTAATTGGTGTAGTATTCACATGAACAGATTTCTATGATGAACTACTTTCCAATAAGGGAGCAGGTACAGTTACCTCATCAAGTTCTACTTTCCTCCCACTCACTTCTTTTGAGAGAAACTCCTTCTCTAGAAATGATCCATTCTCAGCAACAAATATCTTGCCTTCGGATCTGTGATAGAAGGTGTACCCAACAGTTACTTTTGGGTATCCTATGAAGATGCAATTCTCCGACTTGGGTTTGAGCTTATCAAGATGAAACTTTTTCACATAAGCATTGCAACCCCAAACTTTAAGAAACGACAGCTTAGGTTTCTTGCTAAACCATAGTTCATACGGTGTCGTCTCAACGGATTTAGATGGTGCCCTTTTTAATGTGAATGCAGCTGTCTCTAATGCATAACCCCAAAACAATAGTGGTAAATCGGTAAGAGACATCATAGATTGCACTATATCAAATAAAGTACGGTTATGACGTTCGGACACACCATTACGCTGTGGTGTTCCAGGTGGCATGAGTTTGTGAAACTATTCCATATTGTTTTAATTGAAGGCCAAACTCGTAACTCAAATATTCGTCTCTGCGATCAGATCGTAGAAACTTTATTTTCTTGTTACGATGATTTTCCACTTCACTCTGAAATTCTTTGAACTTTTCAAATGTTTCAGACTTATGTTTCATCAAGTAGATATACCCATATCTGCTCAAATCATCTGTGAAGGTCAGAAAATAATGATACCCGCCGCGAGCCTCAACACTCATTGGACTGCATACATCAGTATGTATTATTTCCAACAAGTTTGTTGCTTGCTCCATTGTTCTGGAGAACGGAGTCTTAGTCATCTTGCCCATGAGGGACGGTTCGCAAGCATCAACTGATTCATAATCAAGTGATTCCAAAAGCCCATCAACATGGAGTTTTTTTTCATGCGCCTTATACCAATATGACCCAAACGGCAGTGCCACAAATAAGTTGTACTATCATTATTAAGTTTGCATCTTTTGGCTTCAATATTATGAATATGTGTATCACTACGATCGAGATCCAACGAACCATTTTCATTGGTTGTATGACCATAGAAGGTTTTATTCATGTAAACAGAACAACAATTATTCTCTAACTTAAATGAATAACCGTTTTGCAATAAACATGATCAAATCATATTCATGCTCAACGCAAACACCAAATAACATTTATTTAGGTTTAACACTAATCCCAAAAGTATAGGGAGTGTGCGATGATGATCATATCAATCTTGGAACCACTTCCAACACACATCGTCACTTCACCCTTAACTATTCTTTGTTCATTCTGCAACTCCTGTTTCAAGTTACTACTCTTAGCAACTGAACTACTATCAAATACCGAGGGGTTGCTATAAACACTAGTAAAGTACACATGAATAACATATATATCCAATATACCTTTGTTCACCTCGCCATCCTTCTTATCCGCCAAATACTTGGGGCAGTTCCGCTTCTAGTGACCAGTCCCTTTGTAGTAGAAGCACCCAGTCTCAGGCTTAGGTCCAGACTTGGGCTTCTTCGCTTGAGCGGCAACTTGCTTGCCGTTCTTCTTGAACTTCCCTTTCTTTCCCTTTGCCCTTTTCTTGAAACTAGTGGTCTTGTTAATCATCAACACTTGATGCTCTTTATTGATTTCTACCTTCATCGATTTCATCATCATGAAAAGCTCGGGAATTGTTTTCGTCATCCCTTGCATACTATAGTTCATCATGAAGTTCTACTAACTTGGTGATGGTGACTAGAGAATTCTGTCAATCACTATTTTATCTGGAAGATTAACTCCCACTTGATTCAAGCGATTGTAGTACCCAAACAATCTGAACACATGCTCACTGCTTGAGCTATTCTCCTCCATCTTTTAGCTATAGAACTTGTTGGAGACTTCATATCTCTCAACTCGGGTATTTGCTTGAAATATTAACTTCAACTCCTGGAACATCCATATGATCCATGATGTTCAAAACGTCTTTGAAGTCCCAATTCTAAGCTGTTAAGCATGGTGCACTAAACTATCAAGTAGTCATCATATTGAGCTAGCCAAACGTTCATGACGTCTGCATCTACTCCTGCAATAGGCCTGTCACCTAGCGGTGCATCAAGGACATAATTCTTCTGTGCAGCAATGAGGATAATCCTCAGATCAAGGATCCAATCCGCATCATTGCTACTAACATTTTTCAACTTAGTTTTCTCTAGGAACATATCAAAAATAAAACAGAGGAGCTAAACGCGAGCTATTCATCTACAACATAGATATGCTAATACTACCAGGACTAAGTTCATGATAAATTAAAGTTCAATTAATCATATTACTTAAGAATTCCCACTTAGATAGACATCCCTCTAATCATCTAAGTGATCACGTGATCCATATCAACTAAACCATAACCGACCATCACGTGAAATGGAGTAGTTTTCAATGGTGAACATCATTATGTTGATCATATCTACTATATGATTCACGCTCGACCTTTCGGTCTCCAGTGTTCCGAGGCCATATCTGCATATGCTAGGCTCGTCAAGTTTAACCCGAGTATTTTTGCGTGTGCAAAACTGGCTTGCACCCATTGTAGATGGACGTAGAGCTTATCACACCCGATCATCATGTGGCGTCTGGGCACGACGAACTTTGGCAACGGTGCATATTCAGGGAGAACACTTTTATCTTGAAATTTAGTGAGAGATCATATTATAATGCTACCGTCATAACTAAGCAAAGTAAGATGTATAAAAGATAAACATCACATGCAATCAAAATATGTGACATGATATGGCCATCATCATCTTATGCCTTTGATCTCCATCTCCAAAGCATCGTCATGATTACCATCGTCACTGGCATGACACCATGATCTCCATCATCTTGATCTATATCAATGTGTCGTCACATGGTCGTCTCGCCAACTATTGCTCTTGCAACTATTGCTAACGCATAGCGATAAAGTAAAGCAATTATTTGGCTCTTGCATCTTATGCAATAAAGAGACAACCATAAGGCTTCTGCCAGTTGCCGATAACTTCAACAAAACATGATCATCTTATACAATAACTTATATCTCATCACGTCTTGACCATATCACATCACAACATGCCCTGCAAAAACAAGTTAGACGTCCTCTACTTTGTTGTTGCAAGTTTTACGTGGCTGCTACGGGCTGAGCAAGAACCTTTCTTACCTACGCATCGAAAACCACAACGATAGTTTGTCAAGTTAGTGCTATTTTCACCTTCTCAAGGACCGGGCGTAGCCACACTCGGTTCAACTAAAGTTGGAGAAACTGACACCCGCTAGTCACCTGTGTGCATAGCACGGCGGTAAAACCAGTCTCGCGTAAGCGTACGCGTAATGTCGGTCCGGGCCGCTTCATCCAACAATACCGTCGAACCAAAGTGTGACATGCTGGTAAGCAGTATGACTTATATCGCCCACAACTCACTTGTGTTCTACTCGTGCATATAACATCAACACATAAAACCTGGCTCTGATACCACTGTTGGGGAACGTAGTAATTTCAAAAAAATTCCTACACATACGCAAGATCATGGTGATGCATAGCAACGAGAGGGGAGAGTGTTGTCCACGTACCCTCGTAGACCGAAAGCGGAAGCGTTAGCACAACGCGGTTGATGTAGTCGTATGTCTTCACGATCCGACCGATCAAGTACCGAACGCACGGCACCTCCGAGTTCTGCACACGTTCAACTCGATGACGTCCCTCGAACTCCGATCCAGCCGAGTGTTGATGGAGAGTTTCGTCAGCACGACGGCGTGGTGACGATGATGATGTTCTACCGACACAGGGCTTCGCCTAAGCACCGCTACGATATGATCGAGGTGGATTATGGTGGAGGGGGGCACCGCACACGGCTAAGAGATCAAGAGATCAATTGTTGTGTCTTTGGGGTCCCCCCTGCCCCCGTATATAAAGGAGTGGAGGAGGGGGAGGGCCGGCCCTCTCTATGGCGCGCCCTAGGGGAGTCTTACTCCCACCGGGAGTAGGATTCCCCCTTTCCTAGTAGAACTAGGAACCCTTCCAAGTAGTAGGAGTAGGAGGGAAGGAAAGGGAAGGGAAAGGAGAAGGAAGGAAGGGGGCGCCCCCCTCCCTAGTCCAATTCGGACCAGCCCATGGGGAGGGGTGCGGCCACCCTTTGAGGCCTTTCTCTCCTTTCCCGTATGGCCCATTAAGGCCCAATACGAATTCCCGTAACTCCCCGGTACTCCCGAAAATACCTGAATCACTCAGAACCTTTCTGATGTCCGAATATAGTCGTCCAATATATCGATCTTTACGTCTCGACCATTTCGAGACTTCTCGTCATGTCCCCGATCTCATCCGGGACTCCGAACTCCTTCGGTACATCAAAACACATAAACTCGTAATATAACCATCATCGAACTTTAAGCGTGCAGACCCTACGGGTTTGAGAACTATGTAGACATGACTGGGACACATCTCCGGTCAATAACCAATAGCGGAACCTGGATGCTCATATTGGCTCCTACATATTCTACAAAGATCTTTATCAGTCAAACCGCATAACAATATACGTTGTTCCCTTTGTCATCGGTATGTTACTTGCCCGAGATTCGATCGTCGGTATCTCAATACCTAGTTCAATCTCGTTACCGGCAAGTCTCTTTACTCGTTCCGTAATACATCATCCTGCAACTAACTCATTAGTTGCAATGCTTGCAAGGCTTATAGTGATGTGCATTACCGAGTGGGCCCAGAGATACCTCTCCGACAATCGGAGTGACAAATCCTAATCTCGAAATACGCCAACCCAACATGTACCTTTGGAGACACCTGTAGAGCTCCTTTATAATCATCCAATTACGTTGTGACGTTTGGTAGCACACAAAGTGTTCCTCCGGTAAACGGGAGTTGCATAATCTCATAGTCATAGGAACATGTATAAGTCATGAAGAAAGCAATAGCAACAAACTAAACGATCAAGTGCTATGCTAACGGAATGGGTCAAGTCAACCACATCATTCTCCTAATGATGTGACCCCATTAATCAAATGACAACTCATGTCTATGGCTAGGAAACATAACCATCTTTGATCAACGAGCTAGTCAAGTAGAGGCATACTAGTGACACTCTGTTTGTCTACGTATTCACACATGTATTATGTTTCCGGTTAATATAATTCTAGCGTGAATAATAAACATTTATCATGATATAAGAAAATAAATAATAACTTTATTATTGCCTCTAGGACATATTTCCTTCACTATATGCCTAGCTTAATGGCTTTAAAGAAAGCGCTGCCAGGGAGACAACCCGGAAGTTTTGGAGAGTCATTTATTTCTGTTGAGTGCTTTCATATAGTTTAAAAACAACAAAAATAAAGAGGGGAACCCAAAACTTTTTCATAAAGGAAAGCGAAAGTGAGAAAGACAAGCATTGTTGAAGTGGGAGCTAGCCTTGAACTTTGTTCATGCTCACAGAAAGTTTGTGAATCTTGATTACAGAAACTTTTCAATAAAAATAATTATCCCCTTGTACAATTCCATTGTATTATAAAAATAATGTTCCAAGGTTTGCCTTTAGAATGTTTACATTTGCCTGATGGTTTGTACGGTGCAGGACAGAAACTTTAGCTGAAGTGCACGATTTTACATTTTTTGCTGGAACGTCAAATAGTTCTGATTCTTTTTGCACTGTCTTCCTATACAAATTTTTTATTTTTTTCTAATTTTAGTAGAATTTTTCAAGTATCATAAGTATGGTGAATGTTCAGATTATTACAGACTATTCCTTTTTAGACAGATTCTGTTTTTGATGCATACTTTGCTTGTTTTGATGAAACTATCAATTTATATTAGTGGATTAAGCCATGGAAAATTTATATTACAGTAGACGCAATGCAAAAACAAAATATGAATTGGTTTGCAACAATACTTAGAGTAGTGATTTGCTTTATTATACTAACGGATCTTACCGAGTTTTCTGTTGAAGTTTTGTGTGGATGAAGTGTTAGATGATCGAGAAGGTCTCGATGTGAGAAGAAGGAAGAGAGGCAAGAGCTCAAGCTTGGGGATGCCCGAGGCACCCCAAGTAAATATTCAAGGAGACTCAAGCGGAGAAGCTTGGGGATGCCCTGGAAGGCATCCCCTCTTTCTTCAACAAGTATCGGTATGTTTTCAGATTCGTTTCGTTCATGTGATATGTGCAATCTTGGAGCGTCTTTTGCATTTAGTTTTCATTTTTCTTTTATGCACCATGCTGGTATGAGATAGTCCTTGGTTGATTTATAGAATTCTCATTGCACTTCACTTATATCTTTTGAGTACGGCTTTATAGAATGCTTCATGTGCTTCGCTTATATCATTTGAAGTTTGGATTGCCTGTTTCTCTTTATATAGACAACCGCCATTTGTAGAATGCTCTTTTGCTTCACTTATATTTGTTAGAGCATGGGCATATCTTAAAGAATTAAACTCTCTTGCTTCACTTATATCTATTTAGAGAGATGACAGGAACTGGTCATTCACATGGTTAGTCATAAAATCCTACATAAAACTTGTAGATCACTGAATATGATATGTTTGATTCCTTGCAATAGTTTTGCGATATAAAGATGGTGATATTAGAGTCATGCTAGTGGGTAGTTGTGGAGTAGTAGAAATACTTGTGTTGAGGTTTGTGATTCCCGTAGCATGCACGTATGGTGAACCGTTATGTAATGAAGTCGGAGCATGATTTATTTATTGATTGTCTTCCTTATGAGTGGCGGTCGGGGACGAGCGATGGTATTTTCCTACCAATCTATCCCCCTAGGAGCATGCATGAGGGAGTCCTGGATTAGGGGGTCTCCGGACAGCCGGACTATATCCTTTGGCCGGACTGTTGGCCTATGAAGATATAAGATTGAAGACTTCGTCCCGTGTCCGGATGGGACTCTACTTGGCATGGAAGGCAAGCTAGGCAATGCGGATATGTATATCTCCTCCTTTGTAACCGACCTTGTGTAACCCTAGCCCCCTCCGGTGTCTATATAAACCGGAGGGTTTTAGTCCGTAGGACAACATACAATCATACCATAGGCTAGCTTTTAGGGTTTAGCCTCTCTGATCTCATGGTAGATCAACTCTTGTACTACTCATATTATCAAGAATAATCAAGAAGGACGTAGGGTTTTACCTCCATAAAGAGGGCCCGAACCTGGGTAAAACATCGTATGCCCTGCCTCCTGTTACCATCCGCCTTAGACGCATAGTTCGGGACCCCCTACCCGAGATCCACCGGTTTTGACACCGACAATGTGCGTAGTACTTTGTTTCGATAGCTAATAGACTTTTGCAATAAGTATGTGAGTTCTTTATGACTAATGTTGAGTCCAAGGATTATATGCACTCTCACTTTTCCACCATTGCTAGCCTCTCTAGTACCGCACAACTTTTGCCGATACCATAAACCCACCATATATCTTCCTCAAAACAGCCACCATACCTACCTATCATGGCATTTCCGTAGCCATTCCGAGATATATTGCCATGCAACTTCCATCATCATCATATACATGCCTTGAGCATTCATTGGCATATTGCTTTGCATGATCGTAAGATAGCTAGCATGATGTTTTCATGGCTTGTCCGTTTTTTGATGTCATTGCTACGCTAGATCATTGCACTTCCCGGTACACCGCCGGAGGCATCCGTATAGAGTCATACTTTGTTCTAGACATTGAGTTGTAAGTAAATAAAAGTGTGATGATCATCATTATTAGAGCATTTCCCCGGTGAGGAAAGGATGATGGAGACTATGATTCCCCCATAATTTGGGATGAGACTCCAGACTTTAAAAAATAATAAAAGAGGCCAAAGAAGCCCAAATAAAAAAAGAGGCCAAAGAAGCCCACCAAAAAATAAAAAAATAAAAAAATGAGAGAAAAAGAGAGAAGGGGCAGTGCTACTATCCTTTTTCCAGACTTGTGCTTCAAAGTAGCACCATGTTCTTCATATAGAGAGTCTCTTGAGTTATCACTTTCATATACTAGTGGGGATTTTCATTATAGAACTTGGCTTGTATATTTCGATGATGGGCTTCCTCAAATGCCCGAGGTCTTCATGAGCAAGCAAGTTGGATGCACACCCACTTAGTTTCAGTTGGAGCTTTCATACACTTATAGCTCTAGTGCATCCGTTGCATGGCAATCTCTACTCACTCACATTGATATCTATTGATGGGCATCTCCATAACCCATTGATACGCCTAGTTGATGTGAGACTATCTTCTCCTTTTTGTCTTCTCCACCATCATATTCTATTCCACCTATAGTTCTATGTCCATGGCTCACGCTCATGTATTGCGTGAAAGTTGAAAAGGTTTGAGAACGTCAAAAGTATGAAACAATTGCTTGGATTGTCATTGGAGTTGTGCATGATGTGAATATTTTGTGTGGTGAAGATGGAGCATAGCCAGACTATATGATTTTGTAGGGATAACTTTCTTTGGCCATGTTATTTTGAAAAGACATTATTGCTTTATTAGTAGGCTTGAAGTATTATTGTTTTTATGTCAAATGATAGACTATTGATTTGAACCACTCGTGTCTTAATATTCATGCCATGATTAGATATGTGATCAAGATTATGCTAGGTAGCATTCCACATCCAAAATTATCTTTTTTATCATTTACCTACTCGAGGACGAGCAGGAATTAAGCTTGGGGATACTGATACGTCTCCGTCGTATCTATAATTTTTGATTGTTCCATGCCAATATTATTCAACTTTCGTATACTTTTGGCAACTTTTTATACTATTTTTGGGACTAACATATTGATCCAGTGCCCAGTGACAGTTCATGTTTGTTGCATGTTTTTTGTTTCACATAATATCCATATCAAACGGAGTCCAAACGGAATAAAAACCGACGGAGATTTTTTTGGAATATATATGATTTTGGGAAGAAGAATCCACGTGAGACGATGCTCAAGGGGCCCACGAGGTAGGGGGCGCGCCCTAGGGAGGCAGGCGTGCCCCTGACCCTCGTGGCCACCCTGTAAGGCGGTTGATGCCCTTCTTTCGCCGCAAGAAAGCTAATTTCCGGATAGAGATCGTGTCAAAATTTCAGCCCAATCGGAGTTACGGATCTCCGGGAATATAAGAAACGGTGAAAGGGAAGAATCTAAGAACGCAGAAACAGAGAGAGACAGAGAGACAGATCCAATCTCGGAGGGGCTCTCGCCCCTCCCACGCCATGGAGGCCATGGACCAGAGGGGAAACCCTTCTCCCATCTAGGGAGGAGGTCAAGGAAGAAGAAGAAGGAGGGGGGCTCTCTCTCCCTCGCTTCCGGTGGCACCGGAGTGCCACCGGGGGCCATCATCACCGCGATCTACACCAACACCTCTGCCATCTTCACCAACATCTCCATCACCTTCCCCCCCCCCTCTATCTACAGTGGTCCACTCTCCTGCCACCCGATGTAACCTCTACTTGAACATGGTGCTTTATGCTTCATATTATTATCCAATGATGTGTTGCCATCCTATGATGTCTGAGTAGATTTTCGTTGTCCTATCGGTGGTTGATGAATTGCTATGATTGATTTAATTTGCTTGTGGTTATGTTGTTGTCCTTTGGTGACCATCATATGATTGCGCGTGTGGATCACACCCTAGGGTTAGTTGTATGTTGATAGGACTATGTATTGGAGGGCAAGAGTGACAGAAGCTTCAACCTAACATAGAAATTGGTGCATACGGGATTGAAGGGGGGCCAATATACCTTAATGCTATGGTTGGGTTTTACCTTAATGAACATTAGTAGTTGCGGATGCTTGCTAATAGTTCCAATCATAAGTGCATAGTATTCCAAGTCAGGGATGACATGCTAGCAGTGGCCTCTCCCACATAATACTTGTTATCGGTCTAGTAAAGTAGTCAATTGCTTAGGGGCAATTTCGCAACTCCTACCACCACTTTTCCACACTCGCTATATTTACTTTATTGTTTCTTTATCTAAACAGCCCCTACTTTTTATTTACGTACTCTTTATTATCTTGCAAACCTATCCAACAACACCTACAAAGTACTTCTAGTTTCATACTTGTTCTAGGTAAATCGAATGTCAAGCGTGCGTAGAGTTGTATCAGTGGTCGATAGAACTTGAGGGAATATTTGTTCTACCTTTAGCTCCTCGTTGGGTTCGACACTCTTACTTATCGAAAACTGTTGCGATCCCCTATACTTGTGGGTTATCAATGTCCAATTATTTTCATGAGTCAACATATTATTCAATAGCAATTCAGCTTGATCAACAGTTCTTTCCCTGAAAACACAACCAGCACAACTATCCAGGTAATATCTTGAAGCATCGGTTAGTCCATTATAAAAGATATCAAGTATTTCATTTTTCTTGAGAGGATGATTAGGCAAAGCATTAAGTAATTGGAGAAGCCCCCCCAAGCTTGTGGGGGACTCTCTTCTTCAATTTGCACAAAATTATATATTTCCCTTAAAGCAGCTTGTTTCTTATGAGCGGGGAAATATTTAGTAGTGAAATAGTAAATTATATCCTGGGGACTACGCACACAACCAGGATCAAGAGAATTAAACCATATCTTAGCATCACCCTTAAATGAGAAACGGAAATAATTTATGCATATAATAGTAGTGAGTTTTCTCATCATTAGTGAACAGGGTAGCTATATCATTTAATTTAGTAAGATGTGCCACAACAGTTTCAGATTCATAGCCATAGAAAGGATCAGATTCAACCAAAGTAATTATATCAGGATCAACTAAGAAATAATAATCCTTATCAGTAATAAAGATAGGTGAAGTAGCATAAGCAGGATCATATTTCATTCTAGCATTCAGAGATTTTTCTTTCAGCTTAGCTAATAGTTTCTAAAGATCACTTCTATCATTGCAAGCAAGAAAGTCTCTAGCAGTTTCTTCATCCATAACATAACCCTCAGGAATAACAGGCAATTCATATCTAGGGGGAGAATCTTCATCATCACTTTCATCAATATTATCAGTTTCAATAATTTCATTCTCTCTAGCCCTAGCAAGTTGTTCACCAAGAAATTCACCAAGTGGCACGGTAGTATCAAGCATAGAAGTAGTTTCATTATAAGTGTCATGCATAGCAGAAGTGGCATCATCAATAACATGCGACATATCAAAATTAATAGCAGAAGCAGGTTTAGGTGTCGCACGCTTACTCAAAACAGAAGGTGAATCAAGTGCAGAGCAAGATGGCAGTTCCTTACCTCCCCTTGTAGTTGAGGGAAAAATCTTGGTTCTTTGATCTTTCAAGTTCTTCATAATGATAAGAAGATATAAATCCCAAGTGACTCAAAGAATAGAGCTATGCTCCCCGGCAACGGCGCCAGAAAATAGTCTTGATAACCCACAAGTATAGGGGATCGCAACAGTTTTCGAGGGTAGAGTATTCAACCCAAATTTATTGATTCGACACAAGGGGAGCCAAAGAATATTCTCAAGTATTAGCAGCTGAGTTGTCAATTTAACCACACCTGGGAACTTAATATCTGCAGCAAGGTATTTAGTAGCAAAGTAATATGATAGTAGTGGTAACGATAGCAAAAGTAACGGTAGCAAAATTAATATTTTTGGGTTTTGCAGTGATTGTAACAGTAGGAGCGGAAAAGTAAATAAGCGAAGAACAATATATGAAAAGCTCGTAGGCATGGGATCGGTGATGGAGAATTATGCCGGATGTGATCGATCATGTAACAGTCATAACATAGGGTGACACAGAACTAGCTCCGGTTCATCAATGTAATGTAGGCATGTATTCTGAATATAGTCATACGTGCTTATGGAAAAGAACTTGCATGACATCTTTTATCCTACCCTCCCGTGGCAGCGGGGTCCTAATGGAAACTAAGGGATATTAAGGCCTCCTTTTAATAGAGTACCGGACCAAAGCATAAACACATAGTGAATACATGAACTCCTCAAAGTACGGTCATCACTGGTAAGTATCCCGATTATTGTTACTTCGGGGTTAACGGATCATAACACATAATAGGTGACTATAGACTTGCAAGATAGGATCAGGAACTCTCATATATTGATGAAAACATAATAGGTTCAGATCTGAAATCATGGCACTCGGGCCCTAGTGACAAGCATTAAGCACAGCAAAGTCATAGCAACATCAATCTCAGAACATAGTGGATACTAGGGATCAGACCCTAACAAAACTAACTCGATTACATGATAAATCTCATCCAACCCATCACCGTCCAGCAAGCCTATGATGGAATTACTCACGCACGGCGGTGAGCATCATGAAATTGGTGATAGAGGAAGGTTGATGATGATGATGGCGATGGATTCCCCTCTCCGGAGCCCCGAACGGACTCCGGATCAGCCCTCTCTAGAGAGTTTAGGGCTTGGCGGTGGCTCCGTATCGTAAAACACGATGAATCCTTCTCTCTGGGTTTTTTCTCCCCGAAAGTGAATATACGGAGTCAAGGTTGAGGTCGGTGGAGCATCAGGGGGCCCACCAGGCAGGGGGCGCGCCCAGGGGGTAGGGTGCGCCCGCCACCCTCGTGGACAGGGTGTGGCCCCCTGATGTGGATCTTTCTTCCAGTATTTTATATATATTCCAAAAATAATCTCCGTTGATTTTCAGGTCATTCCGAGAACTTTTATTTCCGCACAAAAATAACACCATGGCAATTTTGCTGAAAACAGCGTCAGTCCGGGTTAGTTCCATTCAAATCATGCAAGTTAGAGTCCAAAACAAGGGCAAAAGTGTTTGGAAAAGTAGATACGACGAAGACGTATCAACAACTGAGGAGGCCACGAGGTAGGGAGCGCGCCTACCCCCCTGGGGGCGCCCTCCCCCTCGTGGGCCCCTCGTGGCTCCACTGACCTACTTATTCCTCCTATATATGTTCATATACCCCAAAAACATCCAGGAGCACCACGAAACCCTATTTCCACTGCCGCAACCTTCTGTACCCAAGAGATCCCATCTCGGGGCCTTTTCCGGAGCTCTGCCAGAGGGGGCATCGATCACAGAGGGCCTCTACATCAACTCCATGGCCCCTCCGATGATGTGTGAGTAGTTTACTTCAGACCTTCGGGTCCATACGTATTAGCTAGATGGCTTCTTCTCTCTCTCTTCGGATCTCAATACAAAGTTATCCTCGATCTTCTTAGAGATCTATTTGATGTAACTCTTTTTGCGGTGTGTTTGTCGAGATCTGATGAATTGTGGGTTTATGATCAAGTCTATCTATGAACAATATTTGATTCTTCTCTGAAATCTTTTATGCATGATTGGTTATATATGCAAGTCTCTTCGAATTATCAGTTTGGTTTGGCCTACTAGATTGATCACTCTTGCAATGGGAGAAGTGGTTAGCTTTGGGTTCAATCTTGCGGTGCTCGATCCCAGTGACAGAAAGGGAACAACCCGTATTTTATTGTTGCCATCAAGGATAAAAAGATGGGGTTTATATCATATTGCTTGAGTCTATCCCTCTACATCATGCCATCTTACCTAATGTGTTACTCTGTTCTTATGAACTTAGTACTCTAGATGCATGCTGGATAGCGGTCAATGTGTGGAGTAATAGTAGTAGATGCAGGCAGGAGTCAGTCTACTTGTCACGGACGTGATGCCTATATACATGATCATGCCTAGATATTCTCATAATTATTCGCTTTTCTATCAATTGCTCGACAGTAATTTGTTCACCCACCGTAATACTTATGCTATCTTGAGAGAAGCCACTAGTGAAACCTATGGCCCCCGGGGTCTATTCTCCATTATATTAATCTCCCATCAACAAGTTATTTCTGGCATCGTTTATTTTGCAATCTTTAATTTCAATCTATATCATAAAAATACCAAAAATATTTATCTTATCATTATTATCTCTATCAGATCTCTCTCTCGTAAGTGACCGTGAAGGGATTGACAACCCCTTTACCGCGTTGGTTGTGAGGTTCTTATTTGTTTGTGTAGGTACGAGGGACTTGTGTGTAGTCTCCTACTGGATTGATACCTTGGTTCTCAAAAACTGGCGGAAATACTTACGCTACTTTGCTGCATCACCATTTCCTCTTCAAGGGAAAACCAACGTAGTGCTCAAGAGGTAGCATGGTGCCTTTCATAAAATGCTTGCTAAGTATGACGCTAATCATAGAATTGCATCTCCGTATCATCCATAGTCTAGTGGTCAAGTAGAATTGAGTAATAGAGAGCTTAAATTAATTTTTCAAAAGACTGTTAATAGATCTAGAAAGAATTGGTCCGAGAAACTTGATGATGCATTATGGGCCTATAGAACTGCATACAAAAATCCTATGGGTATGTCTCCGTATAAGATGGTTTATGGAAAGGCATGTCACTTACCTCTTGAACTAGAACATAAGGCATATTGGGCCATTAAAGAGCTCAATTATGATTTCAAACTTGCCGGTGAGAAGAGGCTTTTTGACATTAGCTCACTTGATGAATGGAGAACCCATGCCTATGAGAATGCCAAATTGTTTAAAGAAAAGGTTAAAAGATGGCATGATAAAAGGATACAAAAACGTGAGTTTAATGTAGGTGATTATGTATTGTTATAAAACTCTCATTTAAGATTTTTTGCAGGAAAACTTCTCTCTAAATGGGAAGGTCCTTACGTCATCGAGGAGGTCTACCATTCCGGTGCCATAAAAGTCAACAACTTCAAAGCCACAAATCCGAGGGTGGTGAACGGTCAAAGAATCAAACATTATATCTCAGGTAATCCTATAAATGTTAAAACTAACGTTATTGAAACCGTAAACCCGGAGGAATACATAAGGGACAGTTTCCAGAACGTTTCAGACTCCGAAAAGGAATAGGTACGTGGTACGGTAAGTAAACCGACTCCAAAACAGTTGTAATAGTAATTTTTCTCCGTTTTGGAATATTTAAGAAAATAGGAAAATAAGAAGTAGTCCGGAAAGGACACGAGGCTTCCACGAGGGTGGAGGGTGCGCCTACCCCCCTGGGCACGCCCCCCTGCCTCGTGGGCACCTCGTGTGCCCTCCGGACTCCGTTTTCTTGCACGATACTTCTTTTGGTCGGTAAAAATTCATTATATAATCTCCCGAAGGTTTTGACCACCGTATCACGCAAATATCTTCTGCCTTTGTTTCGAGCTGTTTCTCTGACAGATCTAGATCGCCATGGCGTCTTCAAGTGCCCACAAGGACAAGTTCTTTGAGAAGGTCATCAACCCCTACCTCGCGGAGGTGCTGCAACACCCTCAAACCATTGAGATGCATGAGGGGTTGCTGCACATCCTCGATGTTGAGGGACCAAGGAGGACCAGAAGCATGGAGACAAGGCTCGAGGCAATGGAGCAACAAGTTTTCAAGTGCCAGGAGATGGTGGAACGTGGACTCGACTCCAATCATATAATGATCATGGAGTTCACCAACAACCACAAGCTAGATGACAAGAACATTGGGGGGCCATCTTCAAGCTTCATGAGAAAATCGAGCGCCTCCAAGCCCAGATCTATGACCTGCAAAACCAAAACTATGAGTATGAATATAGATTCAAGAGGGTGAGTTTGGCTGCAGATTTAAGGATCCTGGAGACTCAATCATCCTTCTATGATGGTGAGCCTATGCCTTGGAAGATGGACGACAAGCCTACATCATCAACAACTCCATCATCGCCACCTCCGAGGAAGGAGACATAAACACATGGGTATGGGCACTCCCCTTGGCAACTGCCAAGCTTGGGGCAGTGCCCTGGTATCGTATCACCATCACACTTTTATCTTTACCATTTTTCTTAGTTCGATCCTTTTGGTAATATCTTGATCTAGTAGAATAAAGTTTTAGTATGATCTAGTTTTGAGTTTTGCTTTATGATCCTTCTATGTAATCGAGTCCGTGAGCTATATATAATAAAGATTAGTGTTGAGTCAATGGCTTGATTATCTTGCTATGATCTTGAGGGAATAAAATAAAAGAAAAAAAGAATAAAAAGAATTAAAGAGATCATATGGATCTTATGGAGAGTAATGACTTCACATATAAAGAGTATGATGAATAAAAATTGTTGAGAGTTGGCAAGCATAGTTTTGGTCATCGTTACAATTAATAGGAAGTAATAAAGAAAGAGAGGTTTTCACATATAAATATACTATCTTGGACATCTTTTATGATTGTGAGCACTCATTAAAATATGACATGCTAAGGAGTTGAGGTTGGACAAGGAAAACAATGTAATGGGTTATGTTTTCTTACATCTGAGATAAATTATATTGTCATGGATCATCCAACATGTTGAGCTTGCCTTTCCCTCTCTTGCTAGCCAAATTCTATGCACCAAGTAGAGATACTACTTGTGCTTCCAAATATCCTTGAACCTAGTTTTGCCATGAGAGTCCACCATATCTACCTATGGATTGAGTAAGATCCTTCAAGTAAGTTGTCATCGTTGCAAGCAATTAAAATTGCTCTCTAAATATGTATGACTTATTAGTGTGGAGAAAATAAGCTTTATACGATCTTGTGATGTGGAAGAAATAGAAGCGACGGACTGCATAATAAAGGTCCATATCACAAGTGGCAATATAAAGTGATGTTCTTTCGCATTAAGATTTCGTGCATCCAACCATAAAAGCACACGACAACCTCTGCTTCCCTCTGCAAAGGGCCTATCTTTTATTCTTGTCTTATACTTCATGCAAGAGTCACGGTGATCTTCACCTTTCCTTTTTACATTTTATCCTTTGGCAAGCACAATGTGTTGGAAAGATCCTGATATATATGGCTAATTGGATGTGAGTTTTCATGAACTATTATTGTTGACAGGTTTTCATTACCAAAAATATTGAATCTGATTATGTTACCCTAGCGCTCCCCCCTCCCTAGCGCTCCCCCCTCCCTAGTGCCGGCGGCCACTCCGGCCCCGGCGGCTACCCAGCTCCTACCAGTGGCCACTCCGGCCCTGGTAGCCACCCTTTCCTCAAGATGGCTCCGTTTGCTCTCAACTTTGACCGTGGGAAGAAGTTTCAAGTGGAGATGAGGACCAAGTTTGGTCACCCAGTGGTGTTCTCTCTGGGATTTCATCAAAAGGAGTTCACCATGGTGGTTTCGTTTTGCCGTGCATCTTTCAAGCTTGATGTTCACACGGTTAGTGTCTCTCTTCTTGCCATGTTCGGGGCTATGCCCAAGGTTTTCGTGTCCGTTTACTTCGAGATAGATCTTACAAGTTCTTAGTAGCCTCAAAGTCCGTAGGGTTTGAGATTTATAATGCGGGTAGAATCATTGAAAACGATTTTGAGATGGTTTCTAGCCTGTGGAACTTTGGTGGCCCGAACTGGCGCCGGGAAGAATCTCTTTACTATGAAGAGCTCGATAAAGAATGGACTTTGGTGGGTAGGGCTGGCAAGGCCATTGTTCCTCACTCTGGTGATCACGGGAGCTACTCCGCGGTGGTCAGAGACGGTAGATCAGTTTTCGAACGGTTATCGGGGATCAATCATGAGGGCAATACTCAGAGCATTAACAACAATTCAACGTAGCATAATTCTGCCACAGTCAGGCCACAATTGGTGCACAATGAAGTGCAACATACCGTTACACGTCATCATGTGGTCTGTCATGCATGCGGGGCCAACGGCCACTTTGCTTGTTTTTGCACTGTTCCAAACTTGACTGGGCTTTGGCCTTTTATACCTATTAGTACTTTCTCGAGCCCACCAGAAAATGCTTGGGCTGATGGCGAGGTTGAGTGTTGGTTTCACTGTATTGGGTCGGCGGCACAGATTCGGCAGGTGACATCATTTAAGGAGCTGGTCAAGGATTTTTTTCCCAAACTTCCAGCTGAGACCGTCGCCTACCTCCTCGCATTCCACTTTACCTGCCTACTCTGTCTCCTCCACGGCTACCACCTCCACCTCCGCCCATGCCTCGACAAGCTCGCCTGCGCTGCTATTGCTGTCGGAGAGGACTCTGGTCGCCTCCCTACCAGAGCCGATCGAGATGTCCAATATCCCCATTGATCCTCAGCTGTTCGTCCCGCATGGTTTTCAAGTTCAGGTGATTGAGGGAAGAACTGGGGTTTCTCGCGCTATTGTGCCTCATCGTCCCAGAAGGCACAAGGACTGGGCGATTGCTAATATTCATCCGCACCCTGACGAGGTATTTTTTTCCCAATGTTCGTGATGTTCTGGAAGAGTTTCTTCAAGGAGATGCTCAAGTTGGATTTAGAGAAATTCAGCCATGCCCGTTTGGAGAGGCATATGTGTAGTTTAGGCATGTCAGGGATAGGGATAGGCTCATCCAGCAGGGGCCGCATGCTTTCGGAGATGTTTTCATCTCCTTTACCAAACACAATGAGGGTAGAAATTGGCGCAGGGTTCATTTCAACAGGACCTGTTGGTTGCTCTTTGTGGGTGTTCTGTTTGATTTTTGCAACACTGAAGATATTGCGTCTACTATTTGCAAATGGGGAAAGATCATTAGTTGGGAGAAAGAAGATGCGCTCAAGGGGAAAATCCTAGTAAAAGCCAGAGTAACAGAGTTGGAGGAGATCCCTAAGAGCATAAGACGGTCTGAAGGAGAGAGGTTTGAGGAAGACTCCTGGACTTGCTCTGTTGAAGTGCTATTGGAGGAAATGATGGGTGGTGGACCTGCTGATGAAGACCCCATTCCACCTGATGGTGTTGACCCACACCCCATTCCACAACATGCCAATGATTTTCCAGGGTTCCAACCTCTGCCAAACCACAATATTCATGCCCAGAATGAGGACCGGGATGCTTGGGAAGAGCAAGCAGAGCAGGAGCAACACTAGGCTTTTCCTCAACCTGAGCCTATTCAGCCTCCACGGCAGCAAGTTGTCATCCCTGCATTGCCAGAAGAGTGGGCACCTAATAGTAGCATTACAACAACTGTCTCACTGTCTGATGGTTTGCTTTCCCTAACTCATGCTGCTAGTGAAGAGGTCAATCAGGGAGTTCAGGTTCCCCAATTTGGTCAAGGACTGTTAAACATTGCATTGGCCTATAATTCAATTGAAGAAGAGGAGGATCAAGTGCCTCAGAACAATGTGGATAATGTTCAGCAACAGAATCCAGTATTAGAGCCAACTTTGATACCTCAGATTTAGGATACTGAACCTCACCTGGATTTGCAGATGGACCACATGACTGATAAGCTCAATGATGGTAGAGAAAATGAAGTTACTGATAATTCTATGCCTGAAATGAACACAGTAAGTCAGGGGGAGGCAATGAGAGATCTTTCTGCCACTGATGCACTTGCTGCTGCCAGCACTTTGTCTAGAGCAACTGTCTTTGCACCACATACTCTACTTCCTGATGAGAAGGGCAAGGAATATGTCCCAATTCCACATGTTGGCACATCTACAGATCCTAATAATAAAGGTAACTATGGTACTTTCTCATTGTCAAGCTCTCCTTCTATGTTTGATTTACATAAACTGGCTCAGAACCATGCTTTGGAAATTATTGATGGTTCTCATTTAATGACTGGAGAAGGACTTGACCTCTGGATTAAGAATTTTGCACCAGCAACACAAGGAGCTGCAAACACTTACAAAATTGAAATACCAGTAAGTTGGTTCAACTTCATAATACATTTGTTGTTGACTCCTGATAAGTTTCCTTGGACAATGCACTTGCTAAAGTATGATGTGTGGAAAATATTGGCTGCCAATTGTAAACAAGAGGAAACTATGCTCTTTCATATACCTGATGGATGTTCTACTTCCCAGGCACCAACTTGCAAAGATTTCCTACTGGGGCAAGGTAAGGAAAATGAAGGTGTTAGTCCAGCAGCTCACTCTTCTAGTGGGGCAGGCAGTCCTCTACAACAAGTCTCCCCAAACAAATATCTTCCACTGGGGGAGGCTATTTCAAGGAAGAGAAGGGAGAAGGAGCCTCTGGTTGAAACTGAGGTAAGAAGGAGTGACAGGATTAAGAAAGATAATATGGGTTATAGAAGAAAATCTTGTGATGCTAAATCATGTTTGCCATGTAATGCAATCCCACCAGTTATTCAGAATTCTGTGGTGAAAAACCTAACTAAGTCTTTCTGTAAGGTTGTTGAGGATGAACTTCAAGGCAAGCTGTCCAAGAAGCCTAAAAAGAAGGGGCAGGAGGAGGTGGCCAAGGTGTCCAAGGCCACTGGGCAGGACTGCAATACAAAGATTGTCTGATGATGACAAGACCACACCAGAAGAGCTAGAATAGCAGAGTGTCCTAATGTTCTCTTTTGGAATGTGCTTTCTTTATGTTTGCAGAAAGTCCTAAGTTCGGAACTTGTTCCATAGTGCATGATTATCCCGAAAGACATCTTTTGTTCCTTGTCTGTAATGGATTGATGTGTAAACTGGGGTACCCTTTTGTGGGAATGACATGTGATATTCCTCCTATAATTAATGCTCTGCTTATGCATTACTTGTTGCTCTGGCATGGGCTTCATTTAAATCCTGTGCAATGCTTATATGCTGGGACTACTTGTTTTGCAACTGCTTTAGCTGTGATTCAAAGTAAAATCAACTATTGGGATAGACACCATGGATTGGACCTGGGTGTACAAGGACATACACTTCTGGGTTTTAATGAATAACAACAGAACCTGGAATATACTGAACTGGAATGTGAGAGGTATTAATTCTTCAGATAAGTGGCTAGCTATAAAGCAAAAAGTGGAAGAGAGTGCTGCTGGTATTATGTGTTTGCAGGAAACAAAGAGAGAGTTCTTTGATTTAACATATATACATAAAGTATGCCCACAGAGATTCAATAAATTTGAATACTTACCCTCCATTGGGGCATCTGGTGGCATCCTCACTGCTTGGAATGGAGCTTTATTTACTGGAGAGTTGATGTTTCAAAATAAATTTTCACTATCCATTTAGTTCACTTACAACACTTCCTCCAAGTCTTGGATTCTCACAAACATCTATGGGCCTTGCAATCATGAAGACAATATTGAGTTCATTGAATGGTTTGGAAATATTCAAATGCCTAGTGATGTGGACTGGATTATCATGGGTGATTTTAATTTCATTAGAAAACCTGAAGACAGAAATAAACCTGGAGGTGATGTTAATGAAATGCTCATGTTTAATGAAGCTATCAGTGAACTGGGTTTGATTGAACTACCCCTCAAAGGCAGACAATTCAGCTGGAGTAACATGCAGGACAGCCCCCTTCTTGAGAAGTTAGATTGGTTTTTCACATCTGCTGCTTGGATGACCGACTATCCAGATTCTATTGCTCTACCCATGGCTAAACCTATTTCTGACCACCTTCCTTGTATGATAAAAATTGGCACAAATATTCCAAAGTCAAAAGTGTTCAGGTTTGAAAATTATTGGCTAAATCACAACTCCTTCAAGCAAGTGGTTCATGATGCTTGGAACATCCCAGTGGGCCACACTGATTGTGCAAAGAAGATTAATGCAAAGTTCAAGAATGTTAGAAGAGCACTAAAGCTATGGGATAAATCCCTATCTTGTCACAAGAAGCAGATTGCAGAGCTGAATGATGTTATTTTCCTTTGGGACTTAATTGAAGAATACAGGGATTTGTTAGTGTTTGAAACAAATTGCAGAAACATGCTGAAGGAATTCTTATTAATAGTGCTCAACAATCAGAAAATCTATTGGAAACAAAGAGGGAAAATTAAAGGGGTAAAGTTTGGTGATGAGAACACAAAATTCTTTCACACAAAAGCCTCTATTAACCACAGATGCAATCAAATTGCTATGATGGTAAACAAGGACCAAGTAGAAGTCACTGATCATGAAGGAAAGGCAGCAATACTATGGGATGCATTTAAGAGTAGATTGGGACAGTCCAATGGGCATTCTATGCACTTTAATATGAATGACTTGTATGAAAACATAGTGGATCCACACTTATTCATTGATTTAGAGAAACCTTTTAATCAGGAAGAAATTGAGGATGTGGTCAAGAAGTTGCCAAATGATAAATCACCAGGCCCATATGGTTTCAATAATGAGTTCCTCAAGAATTGTTGGGATATAATCAAATCAGATGTCATTGAACTTATTATGGCTTTTCATGCTGGGAGTGTCAATCTTGAGAGTATCATCTTTCATAACTCTAATCCCTAAAAAAGAAGTGCCACTTACTCCAAATGACTTTAGACCAATTTCTCTGCTTAATGGAGTGCTCGAGATCATTACAAAACTTCTGGCCAATAGATTGCAAAGGGTTATTCTGCAGATGGTGCATATCAATCAATATGGCTTCCTCAAGGACAGGGTGATACAGGACAGCTTAGGATGGGCTTATGAATATATTCACCAATGCCACAAGTCCGGGGAGGAAATTTTAGTTATTAAACTGGATTTTGAAAAGGCTTTTGATACAATTGAACATGAAGCAATATTTGACATTTTTAAAGCCAAAGGTTTTGGTGACAGATGGATTTCTTGGATGAAAGTTCTTTTTTCAACAGCATCTTCTTCTATCTTGCTGAATGGAGTCCTAGGGAAAAAATTACATCAAAAGAGGAGTAAGACAGGGAGACCCTTACTCTCCTCTAATTTTTGTACTTGTAGCTGACCTATTGCAATCTATTGTTAACAAAGCAATGAGGCTAAACTTACCCTCTGCACCACTTCAAGTGAACTCCTGCCCCCATTTCCCAATTGTGCAGTATGCAGATGACACTCTGGTGATTATGCAAGCAGATACTAGGCAACTCTTCTATCTGAAGGCCTTACTCAACACTTTTGCTTCTGCAACAGGGCTTAAAGTGAATTATGGGAAGTCATTTCTGGTTCCTCTAAACATCAATGAAGACAGGATTGAATTATTCACAAACACACTACAATGTGCCAGAGGACATTTCCATTTCACTTACCTTGGCCTTCCATTGGGAATATACAAACCCACTATGGAACAATGCTTACCTCTTGTCAACAGGATTGCAAAAAGATTGGCAGGTATTTCTATTTTCATGACTCAGGCAGGAAAGTTGTTGCTAGTCAAATCAGTGCTCACTTCTTTGTCAGTATTTTTCATGAGGTGTCTGGATATCCCTATCACAATAAAGAAACAGATAATAAAGTACCTAAGACACTATCTTTGGAGAGGTCCTGACATGGAAGACCGCAGACCTGCTTTAGTAGCTTGGCACACTGTGTGCAGACCCAAAGATCAGGGAGGTCTAGGTGTTTTGGATATATATACCCATAACAAAACCCTACTTATAAAGAATCTGCATAAATTTTTCAACAGACATGATATACCATGGGTCAACTTGATATGGGAAAGTTACTACAGTGATGGGAAATTACCAGGTGACAGCATGGTGGGTTCCTTTTGGTGGAAATCTAACTTAGCTCTTATTGATCATTACAAAGCTATTGCTAGATGCAATGTGGGAGATGGGGTCAGTGCTTCTTTTTGGGATGATCTATGGCAGCAGGCAATACTCAAACACAAGTTCCATCATCTATACTCCTTTGTGAGAATACCTTCAGGATCTTTTCTTCCTCCCATTGACAACAGAGGCATATGAGGAATTCTTAGAAATGGGGGACATTTGCATCTCTATGAGGCAATCTGAATTTCTGGGATCTTTAGACACATGAAGTTACATTTGGGGAAATGAAATATACTCATCCATCAAAGCATATAAAGTGTTAATAGGTCACAAGCAAACTCCTCCTCACTTCAACTGGATTTGGCAAAGCTCATGTCAGCCAAAACATAAAGTATTTTTCTGGCAACTGCTTCATGACAGAGTTAATACAAGAAACCTGCTTAGAAGGAAGAATTTTGTGTTGGAAGCATACAACTGTGTAGTTAGTGACTGTCAACAGGAAGAAACACTACATCATCTTTTTTGGGGATGTCCCTTTGTACAACAATGCTGGGACTTTATTTGTCCAACAAGAACACCAAACCTGTCAGTGCTGGAAGCATTCCAAGATCTAAAGGACAAACTAAATTACCCCTTTTACATGGAGATCATCATTCTTGGAGCTTGGGCCATCTGGATAACCAGAAACAATAAATTTTTTGAAAGCATTGCACCATCTTTTCAAGGATGGAAGTTCATTTTCCTGGAGGAGCTCAAGCTTTTAAGGTTCAGAATGAAAAAAAGCATGAGAGACAATTCACTCTTTGGCTTGAGGCCCTGTTGTAATTTTCTTGTTTTCTTAGCCTAGTTCTTTCTTTCTCTTTCTTTCCTTCTTTTTCTCTTCCCTATTTCTTTCCTTTTTTTAGTTTTTTAGTTTTCTTTTCTCTCTTTCTTTCTCTTTCTTTCTCTTTATTTGGGCTTATCTCAAGCCTTTAAGACTTCTTGTTACTTTGCTCTACGATTATAAAAATTGCAGTGGGGTTTTACCCTACTGTTTATAGTCAAAAAAAATTTATTGTTGACATTACCCTTGAGGTAAAAGGTTGGGATGCAAAACTATAAGCCCCTATCTTTCTCTGTGTCCGATTAAAACTTCATAACCATAAATATCACGTGAGTGTTAGCAATTGTGAAAGACTAAAAGATGGTTGAGTATGTGGACTTGCTTAAAAGCTCTTATATTGACTCTTTCTGATGTTATGATAAATTGCAATTGCTTCAATGACTGAGATTATAGTTTGTTAGTTTTCAATAAAGTTTACGATTCATACTTGAAACTGTGATTGAATTGTTACTTTAGCATAAGAGAGCACATGACAATATATATATATATATATATGTGTGTGTGTGTGTGTGTGTGTGTGTGTGTTGCTGTTATAATAATGATCATGATGCCCTCATGTCCGTATTTTATTTTATCGACACCTCTATCTCTAAACATGTAGACATATTTTTCGATTTCGGTTTCTGCTTGAAGACAAGCGAGGTCTAAACTTGGGGGAGTTGATATGTCCATTTTGCATCATGATTTTATATTGATATTTACTGCATTATGGGTTGTTATTACACATTATGTCACAATACTTATGCCTATTCTCTCTTATTTTACAAGGTTTACATGAAGAGGGGGAATGCCGACAGCTGGAATTCTGGGCTGGAAAAGGAGCAAATATTAGAGACCTATTATGCACAACTCCAAAAGTCCTGAAACTTCACGGGAGCACGTTTATATAAAAAATATTGGGTGAAAAAAGTACCAGAGGGGGGCCACCCACCGTCCACGAGGGTGGGGGCACGCCCTACCCCCTGGGCACGCCCCTGCCTCGTGGGCCCCCTGGCAACCCTCTGATGCCCATCTTCTGCTATATGAGGTCTTTCATGGAGGAAAAATCATTAGCAAACTCATGGGACGAAACTCCGCCGCCACGAGGCGGGACCAATCTAGGGCTCCGATGGAGCTGTTCTGCCGGGGAAACTTCCCTCCGGGAGGGGGAAATCATCACCATCGGTCCTCTCATCGGGAGGAGGTCAACCTCCATCAACATCTTCACCGGCACCATCTCATCTCAAACCCTAGTTCATGTCTTGTATCCAATCATTGTCCCAAAGCCTCAGATTGGTACTTGTGGGTTGCTAGTAGTGTTGATTACTCCTTGTAGTTGTTGCTAGTTGGTTTATTCGGTGGAAGATCATATGTTTAGATCCTTTATGCATATTAATACCCCTTTGATTATGAACATGAATATGATTTGTTAGTAGTTACATTTGTTCCTAGGGACATGGGACAAGTCTTGCTGTAAGTAGTCATGTGAATTTGGTATTCGTTCGATATTTTGATGATATGTATGTTGTCTTTCCTCTAGTGGTGTCATGTGAACATCGACTACATGACACTTCACCATTGTTTGGGCCTAGAGGAAGGCATTGGGGAGTAATAAGTAGATGATGGGTTGCTAGAATGACAGAAGCTTAAACCCTAGTTTATGTGTTGCTTCGTAAGGGGCTGATTTGGATCCATATGTTTCATGCTATGGTTAGGTTTACCTTAATACTTCTGTTGTAGTTGTAGATGCTTGCAATAGGGGTTAATCATAAGTGGTATGCTTGTCCAAGGAAGGACAGTACCCAAGCACCGGTCCACCCACATATCAAAGTACCGAACGCGAATCATATGAACATGATGAAAACTAGCTTGACGATAATTCCCATGTGTCCTCGGGAGCGCTTTCCTTTATAAAAGAGTTTGTCCGGGCTTTTCTTTGCTACAAAAAGGATTGGGCCATCTTGCTGCACCTTATTTACTTTTATTACTTGTTACTCGTTACAAATTACCTTATCACAAAACTATCTGTTACCGATAATTTTAGTGCTTGCAGAGAATACCTTGCTGAAAACCGCTTATCATTTCCTTCTGCTCCTCGTTGGGTTCGACACTCTTACTTATCGAAAAGGCTATGATAGATCCCCTCCACTTGTGGCATCATCCGGGTAGGACTCCTATATGCGTGGAAGGCAAGTTTGGTGTCCGGATATGTAATTTCTGCCCCCACAAACCGACGTTGTACAACCCTAGACCCTGATAACCCACAAGTATAGGGGATCGCAATAGTTTTCGAGGGTAGATTATTCAAACCAAATTTATTGATTTGACACAAGGGGAGCCAAAGAATATTCTCAAGTATTAGCAGCTGAGTTGTCAATTCAATCACACCTGGAAATTTAATACCTGCAGCAAAGTGTTTAGTAGCAAAGTAATATGATAGTAGTGGTAACGATAGCAAAAGTAATATTTTTGGCTTTTGTAGTGATTGTAACAATAGCAGCGGAAAAGTAAATAAGCGAGCAACAATATATGAAAAGCTCGTAGGCATTGGATCGGTGATGGAGAATTATGCCGGATGTGATTATTCATGCAACAGTTATAACATAGGGTGACACAGAACTAGCTCAAATTCATTAATGTAATGTAGGCATGTATTCCGAATATAGTCATACGTGCTTATGGAAAAGAACTTGCATGACATCTTTTGTCCTACCCTCCCTTGGCAACAGGGTCCTATTGGAAACTAAGGGATATTAAGGCTTCCTTTTAATAGAGTACTGGACCAAAGCATTAACAAATAGTGAATACATGAACTCCTCAAACTACGGTCATCACCGGTAAGTATCCGGATTATTGTCACTTCGGGGTTAACGGATCATAACACATAATGGGTGACTATAGACTTGCAAGATAGGATCAATAACTCTCATATATTGATGAAAACATAATAGGTTCAGATCTGAAATCATGGCACTCGGGCCCTAGTGACAAGCATTAAGCATAGCAAAGTCATAGCAACATCAATCTCAGAACATAGTGGATACTAGGGATCAAACCCTAACAAAACTAACTCGATTACATGATAAATCTCATCCAACCCATCACCATCCAGCAAGCCTATGATGGAATTACTCACGCACGGCAGTGAGCATCATGAAATTGGTGATGGAGGAAGGTTGATGATGACGATGGTGACGGATTCCCCTCTCCGGAGCCCCGAACGGACTCCAGATCAGCCTCCCCGAGAGAGTTTAGCTTGGCGGCGGCTCCGTATCGTAAAATGCGATGAATCATTCTCTCTGATTTTTTCTCCCCGGACACGAATATATGGAGTTGGAGTTGAGGTCGGTGGAGCGTCAGGGGGCCCACGAGGCAGGGGGCGCGCCCCCCACCCTCGTGGACAGGGTGTGGGCCCCCTGACATGGATCTTTCTTCCAATATTTTTTATATATTCCAAAAATAATCTCCGTTGATTTTCAGGTCATTCCGAGAACTTTTATTTCTGCACAAAAATAACACCATGGCAATTCTGCTAAAAGCAGCGTCAGTCCGGGTTAGTCCCATTCAAATCATGCAAGTTAGAGTCCAAAACAAGGGCAAAAGTGTTTGGAAAAGTAGATACGACGGAGATGTATCAACTCCCCCAAGCTTAAACCTTTGCTTGTCCTCAAGCAATTCAGTTGATAAACTGAAAGTGGTAAAGAAAAACTTTTACAAACTCTGTTTGCTCTTGTTGTTGTAAATATGTAAAGCCAGCATTCAAGTTTTCAGCAAAGATTATGAACTAACCATATTCACAATAACACTTAGGTCTCATGTTTACTCATATCAATGACATAATCAACTAGCGAGCAATAATAATAAATCTCGAATGACAACAGTTTCTCAAAATAATCATGATATGATATGACAAGATGGTATCTCGCTAGCCCTTTCTGAGACCACAAAACATAAATGCAGAGCACCTTTAAAGATCAAGGACTAACTAGACATTGTAATTCATGGTAAAAGAGATCTAGTCAAGTCATACTCAATGTAAACTAACAGTAATGGATGCAAATGATAGCGGTGCTCTCCAACTGGTGCTTTTTAATAAGAGGATGATGACTCAACATAAAAGTAAATGGATAGGCCCTTCACAGAGGGAAGCAGGGATTTGTAGAGGTGCCAGAGCTCGATTTTGAAATAGATATGAATAATATTTTGAGCGGTATACTTTCATTGTCAACATAACAACCGAGAGATCTTGATATCTTCCATGCTACACACATTATAGGTGGTTCCCAAACAGAATGGTAAAGTTTATATTCCCCCTCCACCAACAAGCATCAATCCATGGCTTGCTCGAAACAACGAGTGCCTCCAACTAACAACAGTCCCGGGGGAGTTTTGTCTGCAGTTATTTTGATTTGATTTGCATAAAGCATGGGACTGGGCATCCCCGTGACCAGCCATTTTCTTGTGAGTGAGGAGCGGAGTCCACTCCTCTTGAGAATAACCCGCCTAGCATGGAAGATACAGACAGCCCTAGTTGATACATGAGCTATTCGATCATACAAAACAGAATGTTTATTTGAAGGTTTAGAGTTTGGCACATACAAATTTACTTGGAACAGCAAGTAGATACCATATATAGGTAGGTATGGTGGACTCATATGGAACAACTTTGGGGTTTATGGAGTTGGATGCACAAGCAGTATTCCCGCTTAGTACAAGTGAAGGCCAGAAAAAGACTGGGAAGCGACCAGCTAGAGAGCGACAACAGTCATGAACACGCATTAAAATTAATCAACACCGAATGCAAGCATGAGTAGGATATAATGCACCATGAACATAAATATCGTAGAGGCTATGTTGATTTTGTTTCAACTACATGCGTGAACATGTGCCAAGTCAAGCCACTCGAATCGTTCAAAGGAGGATACCACCCTATCATACCACATCACAACCATTTTAATAGCATGTTGGCACGCAAGGTAAACCATTATAAGCTCCTAGCTAATTAAGCATGGCATAAGCAACTACAATCTCTAATTGTCATTGCAAACATGTTTCTTTCATAATAGGCTGAATCAGGAACGATGAACTAATCTCTCCCTAATAATAAAGCTTGGATTGAGTCTCCGGGTTCACCGTCATTCTCTTTTTTTCCGTACGAGGTACTATTTTTCTTTGCGTGCTACTGACTTTAGGCTTCTGGCCTGGACCACAATATCTAATTGGGCTTCGGCTGGGCCTGCTCCACTCCACCTGCACACCATTAATCAAATCAAATAAATAAAAACCGCAAAAATACATTAGATTAGAATACACTAGGTATCGAACTTGAGACCTAAGGATAAATACGACACATCTATACCAAGTGGACTACCATCAACTTTCGTTGTAATAGTATTAGTTACCTCTAATAAGCCATCACAGATATTCGATTTTTTTTGTTATGAATTTGTGCGGGCAAATTATTGGCCCATCTAAGGTTTCTGGCGGCCCGGCGGTCGAGGCAAAAATAATTGCTGGTAAACGGAATTGAACTCTAGACCTCCCATTGTTGAGTACTTATTAACTCAGCCAGCCAATCTAGCTCATGTTATGTGTTCGATTTAATGTTGATTTACGTGTTAAATTAGTCCCACCTCGCAATCTTACATCCAATCCACCCAATTTATATATGCCTCGAGTTTCCTGGGTATCACGAAGCCGTCTAAGGAATCAAACGGGACGTGGCAGAAATAAGGAAGAAAATAGAGAGGCTAATTCGTGGGCTATACTAATAAAGAAGGAAATCAAAAGGACGTGGCAGAAATAAGGAAGGAAATAGAGAGGTTAATTCATGGGCTATACTAATAAGGAAGGAAATCAAAAGGACGTGGCAGCAATAAGGAAGGAAATAGAGAGGCTGATTCATGGGCTATACTAATAAGGAAGGAAAACAAAAGGGCGTGGCAAAAATAAGGAAGAAAATAGAGAGGCTGATTCATGGGCTATACTAATAAGGAAGGAAATCAAAAGGACGTGGCAAAAATAAGGATGAAAAGAGAGAGGTTGATTCATGGGCTATACTGATAAGGAAAGAGAGAGGCTAATTCGTCGGTAAATAAGAAAGAGAAGAGGCTTATATATGCGGGTATATATATAATGTGTGTGTGTGGTCGTACTAAATTGAATGGGGGACATAGAAATAAATTGGGGCCATATGTGGTGGGGGTGAAGTATAAACGCATCAGACACGCATGCTTAGGGCGACTGGCGTAAGAACTGAGAAAGAGAAAGATTGTGCTGTATTTTTTTAACTCAAGAAAACAACCGTTTCTAGTTTTCTTTTTGGTCTTTTATGAATGTTTTATGGACCAGCCCACCCCTGCGGCCACCCCAAACGCTCGCACAGTGAGATCTTCACTTCAAATAGCTCAATTTTTTATACGTACCCTGTTAGTGGCTACTTGAGATAGGATGGCTCAATTTAAATATTATCACGTTTACCAACAATTTTCGCATGACGTTTGGAAGACTAGAATTTGGAGCAACTTTTTTGATTTTGATTGCTTAATTCATAGGATGAAATATGATGAAAATCCTATCTTTACACTATCTATCTTCTTCCATTTCTTTGTCCCTCTCTCCATCTATTTTCTGAGATTTCAGGAGTCTGACAGATGAAGGTGGTTTTGTTGATACATGCCACCAACGGGTCACCCTCCGAGTCGTCCGATTGCTCACATGTAATTGTTCATCCTCACTAATGTTCTCCTTACATGCACTCCGACCACGTGCAAATGAGGAGAAGAAACATAATAAATCAAAGTCTCTTGCTTGGCTGCATCATGCCAACCTCCTGCACTAGGCATACAGTGCTAGCACATGTGTTGTATCCATAAAAACTAGATTATGTATGCTCCATTGCAATGCATGAGTTCTTTTGTTCCTCCCGTTGCAACGCACGGGCATTTTTGCTAGTCATGTTTACAAAAACAAGAGAGGTCGAGTTCATACCAGCTCCTCACCCCAATAAGTTCATCGTATAATCATCATTATTGCCTTTCACTTGCACGACCGAATAGTGTGGATAATAATAATAGTGCACGTGCATTGGACTAAGCTGGAATCTGCAAGCATTCAATTCAAGAGAGAAGACAAGGTAATATGGGCTCTTTGTTAGATCAACAATAATGCATATGAGAGGCACTCAACATTTTAATCATGGTCTTCTCATCTCGACCCCCAAAGGAAAGAAAAGAAATAAAACTATTTACACGGGAAAGCTCCCAACAAGCAAAATAAGAACAAGAAATCTTTTTGGGTTATCTTTTAATTATTACTACTAGGGCATGAAAATTAATAAACTAACTAAAAGCTACAACTATTTTTTTTTGTTTTTTCTTAAGGTTTATCAAACACATAAGAAGAAAGCATAAAAAGGGAAATAAACTAGCATGGATATTACAATGAAAAAGTATGAGCACCGACAACTAGCATGAGTGTGTGAACAGGAATGTAATGTTGGTGAGAGATACGTACTCCCCCAAGCTTAGGCTTTTGGCCTAAGTTGGTCTATGGCCATGGCTGGCCTGGCGGATATCCAAAGTTATAGCTGGGGTCATACTGAGATGCAGCGGCAATTGCCTAATGAGCTGCAGCTTGGAGGCGAGCTGTCTCCGCCCTTCTTTCGTACTCGGTCGCCTCCTCCCTCGTTATAAAATATCTCCCCTTTGCCTGAAAGTCAAAGAAAGCGGGTGTAGCGACCAGACCTCAAACAGTCTGATCTCTGTGCTCCGGTGTCATCCCTGGATCAGTAATGCTGACACCACACAGTACTCGAAGGATTTATAGCAGAGTAGCAATCACACACTTATTACATCGAGTGTCTCAAAAGAGAACTTATTACAATAAATATGGTTTAAGGCCATCTAATCACGATAACAGTGGAAGGCTTGGAAGATAAGTGAGTCCATCAACTCCAACGGCATCACTGAGTATAGAACCACGACCTAAAAACTCCTTAATCGTCGTCTGAAAAGTCTGCAACATTAACGTTGCAGCCCGAAAACGGGTCAGCACATGGAATATGCTGGCAAGGTAACACATAGAGAGTAATGGAATGCAACAACTATACTATATGCATATTTGGCTGGTGGAAAGCTCTATGGTTACAGTTTTTGCATCAAGCCAATTTTTCCCTACTTCAAAGGAATAAATTTAATTACTATCATGGTGGTTGTTAAACATTGAGAATGGTTGACAGCATTCTCAATCCCAATTAAAGTAACATCATTAAAACCCCACAAAATTAACTTTAGAGTAACATGTTGAGATTCACATGAAAATCCAACTACTAGATACTCAAGATGTCCATAACCGGGGACACCGCTAATCATGATTAGTTTATACACTTTGCAGAGGTTTGTGCACTTTTCCCCACAAGACTCGATCGCCTCCGTTTGGTTTCTCGCACTACAGGGTGTTTGAGAAACGGATGACCGAGACATAGTCTTTCAGAAGCGCTAGCACCTTACGATCGGGTAGACCGTACCACCTACATCCCCTACATCTGCTAGTCTACCACTGTAAGAGTTCGCACAACTTAGTCAACTCTGCCAGAGCCCATAATGGCTTGTGGCTGCACACGGAAGTTTCTAGTATGAATAATCTCATGATCCCTTTGAGCCTGGGTGGCGGTCCAAAAGAAAAACAGGCAAGTCCTGGAAACCCCAGGTGCCTCAATCCACCCAGATGTGTGTTTAAGTTGCCACCTTAGATAAACCATTAATTATCAATCTCACATCTGTCATGGATTTCGCTCACCCAATCCATGTCTACTAGCATAGCATGGCATAATAAGCAAACGTAGAAGTAACTCCCAAAGGTTTGATAATAAACAGGTAATAGGTACTACCTCATCTACTTCCCATCCCACAATTTAATTAGATCCTAATCATGCATTGTGTGAGGATTGATCTAATGCAATAAAACTGGGTTGTAGAAAAAGGTATGATCAAATTGTTACTTGCCTTGCTGATTATCCGCGAAACCTAGAGATTCAATGTAACAGGCGGCGCACTCCGGGTATTCTATCGCAGACAAACAACAAGCATACAATAAGTACTCATCTAATGCACAGGTAAAACTCAAATAGAAGATCTAACCAGAAAGTTCAACTTAAGAACCCTGGTTGGCAAAAAGATTCAAATCGAACGAAGCAAAAGAAATCAAACGGCGAAAGAAATCAACTTCGTTCTAGTAATCTGGATCTAGGGCAAATTTTACAGTAGCAAAAACATGTTTAAGTTGATTATTCGGAAAGAGGGTTTCGACACGAAACTCTAGGCGCTTGAATTGCCTGATTCCGATAAACGAGCGAAAAGTTATACTAGAACGAAAATCGGATCAGAAATCGCGATCAGAAAATAACCGCGAAAATCCGACGAAAAAGAAAAACGACGAACAGATTTTTTTTAAACAGCACGGAAAACGAGGCGGTGGCGAACCTCGGGCGGCGCGCACTCCGGCGGCGGCGGCGGCGGGGCTAGGGTTAGGGTTAGGCGGCGGCTGGGCTGGCTCTCGGCCAGGCCTCGGGCGGCTTATAAAGGCCCCGGCCAGGGTGTCCTGGCCGAGTACGGCCCATAGTCGGTTCCGTGGCTTTTTTAATAATTCCGCTCGGAAGAAAAATAAAAAGAAATACTAAACGGACTCCAAAAATCACGAAATAAATTTTGCCGGGTTTCTAAAATCAAGCCCGATAAAGTGAACATTTATCTGGGCCCAAACTACAACTTTGAAAAACACGCATTTTTTCTAAATTCAAATAAAAATACCGAAAAACTCTGAAATAAATCTTATTTGATTTTTTATTAAATCCTCAATATTTCTATATTTTGGGAAAGTCATTTTATTCCCTCTCTCATATTTTTGTAATAGAAATAATTGATGATAAAATAAATAAAATCAAATGATCCTGTTTACATAATTTGAGAAAACTCAAATATGTAAATAACAAAATCCCCAACTCTCTCCGTGGGTCCTTGAGTTGCTTAGGATTTTCTAGGATCAAAACCAAAAGCAAAATAAAATATGATATGCATGATGACCTAATGTATAACATTCCAAATTGAAAATTTGGGATGTTACAAACCTACCCCCCTTAAGATGAATCTCGCCCTCGAGATTCGGGTTGGCTAGAAATAGGTGAGGGTGGTCCTTGAGCAAATCTTCCTCTCGCTCCCAGGTGGCTTCATCCTTCATGTGGTGGCTCCACTAAACTTTGCAAAACTTGATAACCTTGCTGCGAGTAACTCGGCTGGCAAACTCGAGAATCTTGACTGGTTTCTCCTCATAGGTCAAATTGTTGTCCAACTGAATTGCTTCTAATGGCACTGTGTCTCTCAAAGGTATGTCAGCCATCTCCGCGTGACACTATTTTAACTGAGAAACGTGGAACACATCATGAACTCCTGTCAATCCTTCTGGCAATTCCAACTTGTAGGCCACTTCTCCCATACGCTCCAAAACTCGATATGGTCCTACAAATCGTGGCGCTAACTTCCCCTTAACTCCAAAGCGCTTAATCCCTCGAAGTGGGGATACTCGAAGATAAGCTCTATCTCCGACTTTGTAAACTGTCTCCTTGCGTTTAGAATCTGCGTAGCTCTTCTGTCTGGACTGGGCTACCTTGAGCCTATCGCGAATCAACTTCACCTTCTGTTCAGACTCTTTAATCAGATCTGGTCCAAACAACTGGCGGTCTCCAACTTCGTCCCATGACAACGGTGTCCTGCACCTCCTTCCGTCAAAGCCTCGAAAGGGGCCATCTTCAAACTGGTCTGATAGCTATTATTGTAAGAGAACTCTGTATATGGCAAATTATCGTCCCAACTAGATCCATAATCTAGCGCACAAGCTCTCAGCATATCCTCCAAAATCTGATTGACTCTCTCGGTCTGTCCATCTGTTTGTGGATGAAAAGCTGTACTGAATTCTAGCCTAGTACCTAAAGTCTCATGCAACGGCTTCCAGAACTTTGAGGTAAACTGAGTTCCTCTATCTGATACGATGCTCCTCGTAACTCCATGCAAACATACAATCCTGGTCATGTATATCTTTGCCAACTTAGCACTGGTGTAAGTGGTCTTTACTGGGATGAAATGAGATACCTTCGTTAATCGATCAACTACGACCCAAATCGAGTCATAGCCTGAACGAGTCCTTGGTAATCCCGTGATAAAATCCATGCCTAGCTTATCCCACTTCCATTCGGGTATCGGCAATGGTTGCAACAATCCTGCTGGCTTCTGATGCTCTGCCTTTACTCTCTGACATACGTCACAAACTGCTACATACTCTGCAATATCCTTCTTCATTCCGGTCCACCAGAAAATATCCTTCAAATCCAAATACATCTTGGTATTTCCTGGGTGAATCGAATACGATGAATCATGGGCCTCTTGCAGAATCAACTTCCTTATCTCCGGGTTATTGGGCACGTAAACACGGTCTTCAAACCATAGGGTGTCGTGCTCATCCTTGCAAAATCCTTTAGCTTTTCCTTGGCTCATTTTCTCCTTTATGGAAGCAATCTCCTTATCAGTTTTCTGAGCTTCTCTGATTCTATCCATCAAAGTTGACTGAATTTCCAACGCTGCTACATAGCCTCTCGGAACTATTTCCAAACATAGTTCACGAAGGTTTTCTGCTAACTCCTTGGGTATTTCTCCCATCATTAACGTATTGACATGGCTCTTGCGGCTTAATGCATCAGCTACTACATTAGCCTTCCCGGGATGATAATGCAATTTCATATCATAATCTTTGATAAGCTCCAACCATCTCCTTTGTCTGAGGTTCAACTCCTTCTGCGTGAAAATGTACTTCAAACTCTTGTGATCCGTGTACACCTCACAATGATTTCCAATGAGGAAATGTCTCCATGTCTTCAATGCATGCACTACGGCTGCTAACTCCAAATCATGCGTAGCGTAATTCAATTCGTGAGGCTTCAGTTGTCTTGAAGCATACGAAACAACTCTCCCTTCTTGCATAAGCACTGCTCCAAGTCCTCGACGTGAAGCGTCGCAATACACCTCATAATCCTTGGTTTGATCTGGCAAAATCAACACTGGTGAGGTAACCAAGCATTTCTTCAATTCCTGAAAACTTGCCTCACACTCCTCAGTCCATTTGAACTTGGTATCCTTCTTCAGCAACTCCGTCATAGGCTTTGCAATCTTTGAGAAATTCTCAATAAATCTCCGGTAGTATCCTGCGAGTCCAAGAAAACTCCGGATCTCTCCAACTGTTGTTGGTGCTTCCCACTTGGTCACGGTTTCAACTTTAGTGGGATCAACAGCTATACCTTCTCCAGATATAACGTGTCCGAGGAATCCTACTTCCTTCAACCAAAACTCACATTTGCTGAACTTTGCATATAACTGATGTTCTCTGAGCTTTCCAAGTACCAAACGCAAATGCTCCTTATGCTCCTCTTCATTCTTCGAATATACCAAGATATCATCAATGAACACTACAACGAACTTATCCAAAAACTCCATAAACACTTTGTTCATCATGTTCATAAAATAAGCAGGCGCGTTAGTCAGTCCAAATGACATAACGGTATACTCATATAGTCCATATCTTGTGGTGAAAGCTGTCTTCAGGATATCCTGTTCTCGAATCTTCAACTGGTGGTATCCTGATCGCAAATCGATCTTGGAAAACACTTTAGCTCCTTGCAATCGATCAAATAGATCGTTGATCATTGGTAGTGGGTACTTTTTCTTGATTGTTACTTCATTCAGTCCTCGATAATCAACAACCATTCTTAACGATCCATCCTTCTTCTCCACTAGAAGTACTGGCGATCCCCAAGGCGAAGAACTTGGGCGAATATATCCTTTATCCAGTAACTCCTTAATCTGCCTCTTAATTTCCACCAAATCCTTTGCTAGCATCCTATATGGTCTCTTTGATATTGGCCCAGTGCCTGGCAAAAGCTCAATCAAAAACTCAATGTATCTATCCGGTGGCATGCCTGGCAACTCTTCGGGAAATACATCAGGAAAATCCTTTACCACTGGTACTTCCTCCTGCACAACTCCTGTTAGGCAATTTACTTGTGTCCTCTTTGGTACATGCTGGGATACATACTTGATCCTTCTCCCTTCTGGTGTGGTAAGCAAAATTGACTTACTAGCACACTCAATATTCCATTTATACTTTGATAACCAATCCATGCCTAATATCACATCCAATCCTTGAGATTCCAATACTATTAGGTCTGAGGGAAAAAACATAGTTACCAATCCTTAGTGGTAACCGATCACACCATAGACTTGCCACATACTCTGCTCCGGGCGAGGTTACTAACATGGGTGACCTAAGGGCTTGGGTTGGTAGGTTATACTTATCCACAAATCCCCTTGAGATGAATGAATGCGATGCACCAGTATCAAAAAGAACGAGTGTAGTAAATGACTTAACCAAAAACTTACCTATTACTGCATCGGGCTGAGCTTCAACCTCCTCCATGCTAACGTGGTTCACCTGTCCCCTGTTGAAAGGGTTCGGCTTCTTCCCAGAACTTCCATTGCCATTTTGGCCTTCAGGACATTCATTTGCATAATGTCCTAGCTTCGAACACTTATAGCAAGTGACATGGCTCAAGTCCTTCTTGGCTGGGGTGGATGGGGTGTTGCGGTTCTGTCCGTTGCTTCCTCCATTCCCATTACCATTCTTGGTGCCATTGTGATTGTGCGAGCTACCTACTCCATGGATATGCTGAAAATGTCCTCCCGGTCTAGGGGTAAAACGTGGCTTCTGCTGAGCTCCTGAATTATACTTTCCTTGTCCATACTTCCTCTTGCGGTTCTCAATTTGCTGCTGCTTCCCTTCAATCATAAGAGCACGGTCTACCAACTCCTGGTAGTTGTTGAAGGTGGCTACCATCAACTGCATACTCAACTCATCATTCAGTCCTTCCAGGAATTTCTCCTGCTTAGCTGCATCCGTAGCAACGTCATCTGGGGCATAACGTGCTAGCTTACTAAACTCCTCCACATACTGGCCAACTGTCCGTCCTCCTTGGCGCAAGTTACGAAACTCATGCTTCTTCATGGCCATTGCTCCTGCTGAAACATGGGCAGTACGAAAAGCCTGCTGAAACTGGTCCCATGTGACAGTGTCGACTGGGAAGGTGGCTGTGAAATTCTCCCACCAAGATGCTGCGGGTCCTTCTAACTGATGTGCGGCAAACTTCACCTTCTCCGCATCTGTGCATCCTGCTGTGGTCAACTCCCTAGCTATCTTGCGGAGCCAATCATCTGGTACTATCGGCTCGGTGCTACTGGAAAACACCGGTGGGTTCAGCCTAAGAAAACGGGCTAAGTGGTCAACAGGTGGTGGTGGTGGTGGTGGGTTATTGTTGTTTCCCTGATTCTGATTCTGAACTAGCAACTGCATCAAGGTGTTCTGCTGCTGGATCAACTAGGTGAGCTCCGGCGGAAAGGCAAATCCGGGGTCACGTCTCGGAGGCATCTGAGGGTTTAGAAAAGATGAGATATAAGAATAGAGGGGGTCTAAAGAGAAAACACTACCCATATGCACATGAGGCAAAAGCACACAATTCACTTCAATCAATCAAACAAAGCATACAATCGATCTAACTATCGCAAAGTGCTCGGACTACTATATTTACATGGTGGACTACTACTACTGATGAGGTGGTCTACTAGAAATATTCTACGGTTGTAGACTCCATGATATCTGCTCCTGCTTCATCAACATAGTCATCATCGCTACTATCTTGTTCTGAGTCAGTGCCGTCGATGATGATGTAGTCTTCCGGGCTAATCTCCTTGGGTTATTCGTCTTCATCTACTGGCGTCGGGCCTCCCATAAATATTCCAATCTTCTTGATCAGATCGTCATTCTACTCCACTAATACTTCAATTTCTTCTTCATAATCTTCACGTGTAGCCTTGAGTTCTTCCTCCAGTTCCTTGATTCTAGTCTTTTCCTTCTTCAGGTCTATCATGTCGGCACACATCTGGTTCTCCTGTCGTCGAATGTGCTGGTTTAACTCCTGGATAAAGGCTGCAATTGATCTATCCTTTCTGGTGCTAATCATCTCCCAGTGTTCATCTCTGCGCCCACAAATCTGGTAGATAGTATCCTTGAGATCCTTGCGGTAGACTTCTCCAATGCGTCCCATGGCGATGTGAGCTGCCATACTCTTTCCTAGACTCCAGGTTGGTGCATCAAAAGAAAACTCTATGGGCTCAGTGACTGGCATGAACGTCCTTCCTGGAACTTGAACTTGAATCATCCAGCGCTCTTCTTCAGGTAAAGTGGCGTTGTAGGTTCCCGTGAAACTTGGTACACCTATGTTCGGGTATCTTGTGACTTCCTTCAAGTGGCGTCCAAAGGGTGTATCTTCATCTGGTTGTGTGAACTTGTTTCTTGCATCCGCCATCCTAAAGAGTAGAAAAGATGAGAAGTCAGAAGAGAAGAGAGTGATCTAGGTCTTTTAGCTTAGTGGTCGTGTCCTACAGTCAGCGTGTGCTCTGATACCATCTCTGTAGCGACCAGACCTCAAACAGTCTGATCTCTATGCTCCGATGTCATCCCTGGATCAGTAATGCTGACACCACACAGTACTCGGAGGATTTATAGTGGAGTACCAATCACACACTTATTACATCGAGTGTCTCAAAAGAGAACTTATTACAATAAATATGGCTTAAGGCCATCTAATCACGATAACAGCGGAAGGCTTGGAAGATAAGTGAGTCCATCAACTCCAACGGCATCACTGAGTATAGAACCACGGCCTAAAAACTCCTTAATCATCGTCTAAAAAGTCTGCAACATTAACGTTGCAGCCCGAAAACGGGTCAGCACATGGAATATGCTGGCAAGGTAACACATAGAGAGTAATGGAATGCAACAACTATACTATATGCATACTTGGCTGGTGGAAAGCTCTATGGTTACAGTTTTTGCGTAAAGCCAATTTTTTCCTACTTCAAAGGAATAAATTTAATTACTATCATGGTGGTTGTTAAACATTGAGAATGGTTCACAGCATTCTCAATCCCAATTAAAGTAACATCATTAAAACCCCACAAAATTAACTTTAGAGTAACATGTTGAGATTCACATGAAAATCCAAGTACTAGATACTCAAGATGTCCATAACCGGGGACACGGCTAATCATGATTAGTTTATACACTCTGCAGAGGTTTGTGCACTTTTCCCCACAAGACTCGATCGCCTCTGTTTGGTTTCTTGCACTACAGGGTGTTTGAGAAACGGATGACCGAGACATAGTATTTCAGAAGCGCTAGCACCTTACGATCGGGTAGACCGTACCACCTACATCCCCTACATCTTCTAGTCTACCACTGTAAGAGTTTGCACAACTTAGTCAACTATGCCAGAGCCCATAATGGCTTGTGGCTGCACACGGAAGTTTCTAGTATGAATAATCTCATGATCCCTTTGAGCCTGGGTGGCGGTCCAAAAGAAAAACAGGCAAGTCCTGGAAACCCCAGGTGCCTCAATCCACCCAGATGTGTGTTTAAGTTGCCACCTTAGATAAACCATTAATTATCAATCTCACATCTGTCATGGATTTCGCTCACCCAATCCATGTCTACTAGCATAGCATGGCATAATAAGCAAACGTAGAAGTAACTCCCAAAGGTTTGATAATAAACAGGTAATAGGTACTACCTCATCTACTTCCCATCCCGCAATTTAATTAGATCCTAATCATGCATTGTGTGAGGATTGATCTAATGCAATAAAACTGGGTTGTAGAAAAAGGTATGATCAAAGTGTTACTTGCCTTGCTGATGATCCGCGAAACCAAGAGATTCAACGTAACAGGCGGCGCACTCCGAGTATTCTATCGCAGACAAACAACAAGCATACAATAAGTACTCATCTAATGCACAGGTAAAACTCAAATAGAAGATCTAACCAGAAAGTTCAACTTAAGAACTCTGGTTGGCAAAAAGATTCAAATCGAACAAAGCAAAAGAAATCAAACGGCGAAAGAAATCAACTTCGTTCAAGTAATCTGGATCTAGGGCAAATTTTACAGTAGCAAAAACATGTTTAAGTTGTTTATTCGGAAAGAGGGTTTCGACACGAAACTCTAGGCGCTTGAATCGCCTGATTCCGATAAACGAGCGAAAAGTTATACTAGAACGAAAATCGGATCAGAAATCGCGATCAGAAAATAACCGCGAAAATCCGACGAAAAAGAAAAACGATGAACAGAAAAAAAAAATTAAACAACACGGAAAACGAGACGGCGGCGAACCTCGGGCGGCGCGCACTCTGGCGGCGGCGGCGGCGGGCGGCGGCGGCGGCGGGGCTAGGGTTAGGGTTAGGCGGCGGCTGGGCTGGCTCTCGGCCGGGCCTCGGGCGGCTTACAAAGGCCCCGGCCAGGGAGTCCTGGCCGAGTACGGCCCATAGTCGGTTCCGCGTTTTTTTTTAATAATTCCGCTTGGAAGAAAAATAAAAAGAAATACTAAACGGACTCCAAAAATCACGAAATAAATTTTGTCCGGTTTCTAAAATCAAGCCCGATAAAGTGAACATTTATCTGGGCCCAAACTACAACTTTGAAAAACGCGCATTTTTCCTAAATTCAAATAAAAATACCGAAAAACTCTGAAATAAATCTTATTTGATTTTTTTATTAAATCCTCAATATTTCTATATTTTGGGAAAGTCATTTTATTCCCTCTCTCATATTTTTGTAATAGAAATAATTGATGATAAAATAAATAAAATCAAATGATCATGTTTACATAATTTGAGAAAACTCAAATATGTAAATAATGAAATCCCCAACTCTCTCCGTGGGTCCTTGAGTTGCTTAGGATTTTCTAGGATCAAAACTAAAAGCAAAATAAAATATGATATGCATGATGACCTAATGTATAACATTCCAAATTGAAAATTTGGGATGTTACAGCGGGAGCAGGGAGAGCGACGTGATAGGTGCGTCATCTGTCAAAGAATAGTCGGTACTGGAGGGACTGGTCGTTCCTCTCAACAAACTGATGATGAACCATAACATCATAATCTAAATAAGCAGGAGGCAACTCAATATCATATCCACGTATGGGTATCTCAAGAAAGTTGGCTATACGAGTTGCATAAATTCCACCAATAAATCTCCATGAATACTATTATTATGCAACCTACGTGCAACAATGGCCCCCAAGTTGTATTGTCTATCTCCTAATACAGCACTCTTGAGAACACTAAGATCAGGGACACACATGTGACATGCTTCATCCTTACCATTTATGCACCTACCTATGAAGAGAGCGAAATAATGTATAGCAGGAAAATGAATGCTCCCTATGGTAGCTTGCATGATTTCCCTAGATTCCCCCACAGGTATACTATCAAGAAAGTCTCTATATTCAAATTTGTGAGGTTCACTAACATTACCCCAGTGTGGAAGTTTACAAGCAATGTTAAAATCTTCTAAGTCCATGGAATAAGATTTATCATAAAGATCAAATAGGACAGTGTGAGAATTATGTGAAGATGAAAATTTGAACCTTCTCACAAAGGAATCAGTTAGGTGATAGTATTGAGGGCACTTATCTAGCATGAAGCCCTTGAGTTCAGCATTACGCACATATGCATCAAATTCCTCCTTAATTCCTGCTCGGACCATGAAATCGTCTGACGGCCATTCACAAGGACGCACTTGAGCTTTTCTTGGTGGTTCCTTGTCCGCATCGCGTATTGCGGGCCTAGGTCCTTGCTTTCTTGAAGAACCACCTTGGTACATTTTCCTAAACATATTTCTTCCTCTGAAAAATTTCTGAAATTTTTAGTAACTCAAAAATAAAAGTGAATCAAACTCAACAAAATTGACAGCAACTACTCACACAAGTGCCTAGAGACTATATCATGCATTAAAACTAGTTTTGACCATATAAATTTGACATGCAAGCTCAAGAACAGGGTCACCTAAGCAGCAAAATTTTGCAATGAATAAAGCACTAGAACAAAAACTAATTGGACCATTGGAGGAGTCACATACCAAAGAATAATCCCCCAAAGCAGTTTTGTGAATGGAGCTTTGAGCAAGATCGAAAATGGCAACAAGATGAGCAAGAACTCGGGTTTGAGCTGGCTAGTGGTTTTTTGGGGAGGAAGGAGTGTGTGGTGGCTGGAATAAGTGGAGGGGACCCACGTGGGGTCCACGAGGCAGGGGGCGCGCCCTCCACCCTCGTGGGCACATGGCTGCTCCCCCTGCTATGTTTTCAGTGCCAGATATTCTAACATATTCTAGAAAAAAACATATTTAAATTTCAGGGCATTTGGAGAACTTTTAATTTCGGGGTATTTTTTATTGCATGGATAATTCAGAAAACAGACAAAAAAATACTATTTTTGCTTTATTTAATATAAATAACAGAAAGTAAAAGGAGGGTACAGAGAGTTGTGCTTTCTAAATTCATCCACCTCATGCTCATCAAAAGTAATCCACTAACAAGGTTGATCAGGTCTTGTTAACAAACTCAATTCGAATCACATGAAACTGGAGAATTTTTGAATAACACTAGGTTACCTCAACGGGGATATGCACATCTCCAACAATAAGAATTAAAGAATATCATATTTTTTTTCTTGACAGTAGGAAGAGGAAATTCAAAACCTCCAATAGTGATTGTTGAAATTTTTCCAATAGAATTTATACTATGGACTTGACGTTGTTTCCTCGAAAAATGTACCGTATGCTCATTACCATTAACATGAAAAGTGACATTGCCTTTGGTGCAATCAATAATAGCCCCTGCAATATTCAAAAAGGGTCTTCCAAGAATAATAGACATACTATCGTCCTCGGGAATATCAATAAAAACAAAGTTCGTTAAAATAGTAACGTTTGCAACCACAACAGGCACATCCTCACAAATACTGACAGGTATAGCAGTTGATTTGTCAGCCATTTACAAATATATTTTAGTAGGTGTCAACTTATTCAAATCAAGTCTACGATATAAAGAGAGAGGCGTAACACTAACACCGGCTCCAAGATCACATAAAGCAGTTTTAACATAGTTTCTTTTAATGGAGCATGGTATAGTTGGTACTCCTGGATCTCCAAGTTTCTTTGGTATTCCACCCTTAAAAGTATAATTAGCAAGCATGGTGAAAATTTCAGCTTCCGGTATCTTTCTCTTATTAGTAACAATTTCCTTCATATACTTAGCATAGGGATTCATTTTAAGCATATCAGTCAAACACATACGCAAAAAGATAGGTCTAATCATTTCAGCAAAGCGCTCAAAATCCTCATCATCCTTTTTCTAGGATGGTTTAGGAGGAAAAGGCATGGGTTTCTGAACCCATGGTTCTCTTTCGTTACCGTGCTTCCTATCAACAAAGTCTCTCTTATCATAACGTTGATTCTTTGATTGTGGGTTATCAAGATCAACAGCAGGTTCAATCTCTACATCATTATCATTGCTAGGTTGAGCATCAACATGAACATCATCATTAACATTATCACTAGGTTCATGTTCATAACCAGATTGTGTTTCATCATCAGAAATAGAAATGTCATTGGGATTCTCAGATGTGTCTACAACAGGTTCACTAGAAGCATGCAAAGTCCTATCATTTTTCTTTTTCTTCCTCTTAGAAGGACTAGGTGCATCAACGTTATTTCTCTGAGAATCCTGCTCAATTCTCTTAGGGTGGCCCTCACGATACAAAGGTTCCTGAGTCACTTTGCCTCCTCTAGTTGCAACTCTAACAGCAAAGTCACTATTCTTACTATTCAATTCATTGAGCAAATCATTCTGAGCTTTAAGTACTTGTTCTACTTGAGTGGTAATCATAGAAGCATGTTTACTAATAAGTTTAAGTTCACCCTTAACACTAGCCATATAATCACTCAAGTGTTCAATCATATAAGCATTATGTTTCAATTGTCTACCAACATAAGCATTAAAATCTTCTTGCTTAACCATAAAGTTATCAAATTCATACAAACATTGGCTAGCAAGCTTTGCAGGAGGGATTTCAGCCTTATCATATCTATAGAGAGAATTTACCTTCACAACCTGTGTCGGGTTATCAAGACCGCGTGTTTCTTCAATAAGTGATGAATTAAGACCATGTATTTCGTCAACAGGATGTAAATTCTTAACATCTTCAGCTTTTACACCTTTTTCTTTCATAGATTTCTTTGCCTCTTGCATATCTTCAGGACTGAGAAATAGAATACCTCTTTTCTTCGGAGTTGGCTTAGGAGTTGGTTCAGGAAGTTTCCAATTGTTTTCATTAGTCAACATATTATTCAATAGCAATTCAGCTTGATCAATAGTTCTTTCCCTGAAAACACAACCAACACAACTATCCAGGTAATCTCTGGAAGTATCGGTTAGTCCATTATAAAATATATCAAGTATTTTATTTTTCTTGAGAGGATGATCCGGCAAAGCATTAAGTAATTGGAGAAGCCTCTCCCAAGCTTGTGTGGGACTCTCTTCTTCAATTTGCACAAATTATATAATTCCCTTAAAGCAGCTTGTTTCTTATGAGCGGGGAAATATTTAGCACAGAAGTAGTAAATCATATCCTGGGGACTACGCACACAACCAGGATCAAGAGAATTAAACCATATCTTAGCCTCACCCTTTAATGAGAATGGAAATAATTTAAGGATATAATAGTAGCGAGTTTTCTCATCATTAGTAAACAGGGTAGCTATATCATTTAATTTAGTAAGATGTGCCACAACAGTTTCAGATTCATAGCCATAGAAAGGATCAGATTCAACCAAAGTAATTAACTCAGGATCAACAGAGAAATCATAATCCTTATCAGTAATAAATATAGGTGAAGTAGCATAAGCAGGATCATATTTCATTCTAACATTCAAAGATTTTTCTTTTAGCTTAGCTAATAGTTTCTTAAGATCACTTCTATCATTGCAGGCAAGAAAGTCTCTAGCAGTTTCTTCATCCATAACATAACCCTCAGGAACAACAGGCAATTCATATCTAGGGAGAGAATCTTCATCATCACTTTCATCAACATTATCAGTTTCAATAATTTCATTCTCTCTAGCCCTAGTAAGTTGTTCATCAAGAAATTCACCAAGTGGCACAGTAGTATCAAGCATATAAATAGTTTCATAGTAAGTATCATGCATAGAAGAAGTGGCATCATCGATAACATGCGACATATCAGAATTAATAGCAGAAGCGGGTTTAGGTGTCGCAAGCTTACTCAAAACAGAAGGTGAATCAAGTGCAGTGCTAGATGGCAGTTCCTTACCTCCCCTCGTGGTTGAGGGAAAAATATTGGTTCTTTGATCTTTAAAGTTCTTCATAATGATAAACAGATATAAATCCCAAGTGACTCAAATAATAGAGATATGCTCCCCGGCAACGGCGCCAGAAAATGGTCTTGATAACCCACAAGTATAGGAGATCGCAACAGTTTTCGAGGGTAGAGTAGTCAACCCAAATTTATTGATTTGACACAAGGGGAGCCAAAGAATATTCTCAAGTATTAGCAGCTGAGTTGTCAATTCAACCACACCTGGAAATTTAATATCTGCAGGAAAGTGTTTAGTAGCAAAGTAATATGATAGTAGTGGTAACGATAGCAAAAGTAATATTTTGGGGTTTTGTAGTGATTGTAACAACAGCAGCGGAAAAGTAAATAAGCGAAGAACAATATGTGAAAAGCTCGTAGTTAATGGATCAGTGATGGAGAATTATGCCGGATGCGATTATTCATGCAACAGTTATAACATAGGGTGACACAGAACTAGCTCCAATTCATCAATGTAATGTAGGCATGTATTCCGAATATAGTCATACGTGTTTATGGAAAAGAACTTGCATGACATCTTTTGTCCTACCCTCCCGTGGCAGCGGGTTCCTATTGGAAACTAAGGGATATTAAGGCCTCCTTTTAATAGAGTACCGGACCAAAGCATTAACACATAGTGAATACATGAACTCCTCAAACTATGGTCATCACCGGTAAGTATCCGGATTATTGTCACTTCGGGGTTAACGGATCATAACACATAATAGGTGATTATAGACTTGCAAGATAGGATCAAGAACTCTCATATATTGATGAAAACATAATAGGTTCAGATCTGAAATCATGGCACTCGGGCCCTAGTGACAAGCATTAAGCATAGTAAAGTCATAGCAGCATCAATCTCAGAACATAGTGGATACTAGGGATCAAACCCTAACAAAACTAACTCAATTACATGATAAATCTCATCCAACCCATCACCGTCCAGCAAGCCTATGATGGAATTACTCACGCACGGCGGTGAGCTTCATGAAATTGGTGATGGAGGAAGGTTGATGATGACGATGGCGACGGATTCCCCTCTCCGGAGCCCCGAACGGACTCCAGATCAGCCTCCCCGAGAGAGTTTAGGGCTTGGCGGCGGCTCCGTATCGTAAAACGCGATGAATCCTTCTCTGTGATTTTTTTCTCCCCGAACACAAATATATGGAGTTGCAATTGAGGTCGGTGGAGCGTCAGGGGGCCCACGAGGCAGGGGGCGCGCCCATGGGGGTAGGGCGCGCCTCCCACCCTCGTGGACAGGGTGTGGGCCCCCTGACTTGGATCTTTCTTGCAGTATTTTTTATATATTCCACAAATAATCTCCATTGATTTTCAGGTCATTCCGAGAACTTTTATTTCTGCACAAAAATAACACCATGGCAATTCTGCTGAAAACAACGTCAGTCCGGGTTAGTTCCATTCAAATCATGCAAGTTAGAGTCCAAAACAAGGGCAAAAGTGTTTGGAAAAGTAGATACGACGGAGAAGTATCAAACCCCTCCGGTGTGTATATATACTAGAGGGTTTAGTCCATAGAGGCTATCCGAATTCTCATAGGCTAGACAGCTAGGATTTAGCCATTACGATCTCGAGGTAGATTAACTCTTGCAACCCCTATACTCATCGAATACAATCAAGCAGGACGTAGGGTTTTACCTCCTTTAAGAGGGCCCGAACCTGGGTAAACATTGTGTCTCCATCGTCCTTTGTTACCATTGATCCTCACACGCACAGTTCGGGACCCCCTACCCGAGATCTGCCGGTTTTGACACCGACAACATATGGTTTTACCTCTTAGAGAGGGCTCGAACCTGGGTAAACATTGTGTCCTTCTCGACCCCTATTCCCCATTGATCCAAGGTCCACAACTCGGGACCCCCTACCCGAGGTCCGCCGGTTTTGACACCGACACCGGGTATGAGAATACGTGGGAAAGGGACCCTTCAGTCCCACAAGTAATAGCTTTAGCATGGTCTAGGAGAAGACCGGCGGGCAATCTGGGGTCTGTTGCTTATTCATTAAAGGAGGTTATCTATACCTACTAATAAAAGAAACAGGTATTCTTGGTCCGTTATGCTATTTTGCTGAAACCCCCCTCAAGTTTTTGGTAATAAACCCATAGTACATATTAATAGTTTTTTAAAATCCATAACTTTTTAACTGTAACTCCAAATTTAACATGTTATATATGAAATTTGATTAGAAAAATATGTCGAATCTGAATATGATATTATTTTTAACTGTGTATGTGTTCTGATGGCTCTCTCCACGAATGAAGAGGGGGTGGAGGGGTATATATAGCCTCCACACAAAATCCAACCGTTACACACAGTTTTCCAATCTCGGTGGGACCGAATCAACAAACTCGGTCGGACCGAAAAGGTAAACCTAGTGACCGTTAGAGATTTTCGGTGGGACTAACATGCAACTCGGTAGGACCGATATGGTTAGGGTTTGGGCATAACGTAATCTCGGTGAGACCGATTACACAAACTCGGTGAGACCGATTTTGGTAATTAGCTAACCAGAGAGTTGGTCAGGCAAACTCAGTGGGACCGATTTGCTCTTTCGGTGAGACCGAAAAGTTACAAAAAGGAAACACTGAATTTACATTGCAATCTCGGTGGGACCGATTCGCTCTTTCGGTGAGACCGAAAAGTTACGAAAGGGAAACAGAGAGTTTGCAATCCCATCTCGGTGAGACCGAGATCCCTATCGGTAGAACCGAATTGCTAGGGTTTGGCAGTGGCTTATGACAAGTGAAACTCGGTGGCGCCGGATAGAAAGAATCGGTAGGACCGAGTTTGGCTTTGGGTTTAGGTCATATGTGGAAGTGGGAAAGTAGTTGAGGGTTTTGGAGCATATCACTAAGCACATGAAGCAAGAGGCTCATTAAGCAACACCTCATCCCTCCTTGATAGTATTGGCTTTTCCTATGGACTCAATGTGATCTTGGATCACTAAAATGTAAAATGAGGAGTCTTGAGCTTGAAGCTTTAGCCAATCCTTTGTCCTTAGCATCTTGAAGGAGTTCCCACAACCTTTAGTCCATGCCACTCCTTTGTTGAACTTATCTGAAACATGCTAGATAGAAATGTTAGTCCAACAAGAGATATGTTGTCATCAATTATCAAAACCACCTAGGGAGCACTTGTGCTTTCAATCTCCCCCTTTTTGGTAATTGATGGCAACATACATCAAAGCTTTAGATAAAGATATAAAGAACAGCAAGTAAAGCTTTGGAAGGACATGTAACAAGCATAGGCTCCCCCTACATGTATGCACTCATGTAAATATGAAATATAGAGGCATGTGAGAGCATAACCATGACAGAGTAGGCAATGTGTTACATGTATCTTGGCCATATGCATCAGAGCAAAAGATTATCAAGGAAAATACCTTCATGCTCATGAGTCCTTCTTGCAAACAGTATGTACATAACCAAGAACTCCTCATACTCATGATTTTGATGCATATACTTACCTTGTGGTCTTGAGTTGGCTTAGGATGGAATGAACCTGCACAAACAAAGTTAGATAACACAGGTACATCCACTAGCCAGAGCAAACAAAAGAAACCACAATAATACCAAGACTGGGATGACATATAGAGAGTGAGTACAAGGTACCACATTGGATTCAACATGTCCCCAAGAATAAAGATATGCAATGAATTTGACTGATTTCTTTCCCTTAGGTATCTTGCTCCCCCTGAATCTTACATGGGATATGGGGAGAAGATAGGGAACAGAAAATCAGAGCTGAAAGATACAAATGGATAGAACTTAATGCAAATACATGTCTTTCCCCCAAAAAGGCATGTGACATCTCTCCTCTTGAACATCAAGCATCTGGGATCCTTGAGTATTCTCTCCCCCTGGAAGTCTCTCTCTCCCCCTTAATAACATCTGGGAAATCTCTCTCTCCCCCTTAACAATATCTGGGATCCTTGAGACTTTCTCTCCCCCTTGAGCTTTGATGTGATCTCTTTCTCCCCCTTTGACATCAATTTCCAAGAAGGGCTTTCGGGAATCCGTCGTATAGGTTTGGTCCTTGAGACTCAGCACAAAGCAAAGGATAAAATTGTGATGCTTGTAGAGGACAAGATTCATTGAGTGGAGCTGGATCAGAAGAAATGTAGAACAAGTGGCAAACTGTTTTTCTGATTGCAAAGTCGGTGGCACCGAGTGGCATATTTTGGTGGTACCAAAAAGATTCGGTTGGACCGAAAATTGCAAGTCGGTGAAACCGAGTTTACACAGAGAAAAACACTTGTCACCTCAGCTCACTAGACATGTAGGATCTCACAAAGATTTGCAATGAATTACCTGAAGGATTTGCAAGGAATTAAATGCAGAAAATGCAGAACAAAAACAAAAAGAAAAGAGAAGAAACTGAAAAATCTAGATGGAGTTTTTTTTAAAAAAAAAAGAGAAGGAAACTAAACATGCATGAGAAAAATGCAATAACACAGAAAAGAACACAAGAGAACTTCATCTAGAGTTGGGCGGTGACATAGTCACCTATGTTAGAGTATATTGACTTAGGAGTCAAGTGAGAACACTTGATCATAGGTCATACTCATCGTTTAAGCTCAAAATGGGGTTACCATTTTTCGTTTAAGCATCTTGATGTATTCACATCTAGTTGAGTTGCTTTGACTCATGTCTTGGAGTAAAGCTTCTCTAAGATGGAATAACATACCTTGGGTGGTGGTGTGGTTCTTGCTCATGTAGTTGAACTTGTGTGGGTGCTCAAGGTTGATGTAGCTCATCAAGAGTTGGGAGCACCACTTGGAGTTTGAGTTCATCTACCTACATGGGTTAGTTCTTGCAAGGAAGAGCACTTGTGTATCCAAAAATGACAATCATGAAGCTCAACATAGAATTTGTCAAAGGATATGTTTGAATGGTTTTGTGCTTCCTTGTCTTCAACCACCATTGTGTAGAGTCTTGGTGATGTAGAGATTGCTCAAGATGTGAGTGAGTCGCAATTTCATGGAATTAGATTCAACCAAGCACCTACATAGGTTAGACAACATGCAAGGTGCAAATATATCCAAGACATAAGATAGTTATCATAAGAGATATATCATGGATTAGTCATAAGCTCATGTCTTGCATGTATCCAATGGAGTTTCTACTCCAAGTTCGAAGCATCAATGATGTTCAATTCTCCTCTCAACCTGCAAAACACTTTCTCATCAAGAGGTTTAGTAAATATATCCGCTAATTGCTTATCAGTGCGAACATGCTTAAGATCAATGTCACCCTTAGCAACATGATCTCAAATGAAATGATGACGAACTTCAATATGCTTAGTTCGAGAATGTTGTACAGGATTATGACCAATTTTGATAGCACTTTCATTGTCACAAAGTAGTGGAACATGTTTCACATAAATCCCATAATCTTTAAGAGTTTGGGTCATCCAAAGTAATTGAGCACAACATGAACCAGCGGCAATGTATTCCGCTTCGGTGGTGGATAAGGATACCGAGTTTTGTTTCTTGGAAGACCAAGACACAAGAGATCTACCAAGAAATTGACAAGTACCCGAAGTGGACTTTCTATCAACCTTATCTCCGGCATAATCCGAGTCGGAATAGCCAACAAGATCAAAAGAAGACCTCTTAGGATACCAAATGCCAAAATTTGGTGTATGGATTAAATATCTCACTATCCTTTTCACAGCCTTAAGATGACATTCTTTAGGAGCAGCTTGATATCGTGCACACATGCACACACTTAGCATAATATCGGGACGTGAAGCACATAGGTATAACAATGAACCAATCATAGAGCGATAAACCTTTTGATCAACCGATTCACCATCTTTGGTCAAATCATTATGTCCACTAGTAGGCATGGGTGTAGACATACCTTTGCATTCTTGCATATTGAACTTCTTGAATAAGTCCTTAGTGTACTTTGTTTGAGAGACAAATGTACCTTCCTTAGTTTGCTTGATTTGCAAACCGAGAAAGAATTTGAGTTCACTCATCATAGACATCTCAAACTTCTCTGACATTAGCTTTCCAAACTTTTCACTAAAGAGAGGGTTAGTTGAACCAAATATGATATCATCAACATAAATTTGGCATACAAATAGTTCTCCATTAACCCTTTTAGTAAAAAGAGTAGAATCAATTTTACCAATTTCAAAACCACTTGTAGTAAGGAACTTGGTCAAGCATTTATACCATGCTCTAGGAGCTTGTTTAAGACCATAAAGAGCTTTGTGAAGTTTGTAAACATGATTTAGTTTCTTAGGATTGATAAAACCGGGAGGTTGTTTGACATAAACTTCCTCCTCTATTTCACCATTTAGAAAAGCACTTTTGATGTCCATTTGGTACAAGGTGATATTATGGTGGTTAGCATAGGCAAGTAAGATGCGAATGGACTCAAGTCTAGCAACGGGAGCATATGTCTCACCATAGTCCATACCTTCGACTTGTGTGTATCCTTGGGCGACGAGACGTGCTTTGTTGTGAACAACTTGTCCATCTTCATCTTGCTTGTTGCGAAACACCCATTTGGTACCAATGATGTTGTGGTTGTTGTCGGGGTTCTCAACTAATGTCCAAACTTGGTTTCTCTCAAAGTTGTGTAGCTCTTCATGCATAGCGTTTATCCAATCCGGATCTTCCAATGCTTCTTCAACCTTCATAGGTTCAATGCTAGAGATGAATGAATAGTTTTCACAAAAGTTAGCTAAATGAGTCTTTGAGCGAGTGATTCTCCCGGTTTGTATATCATTTAAGATTTTCTCGACGGGATGATCTTTGGCAATTCTTGCTCGAACTCGTGAGAGCTTTTGCTTGGGTCTTTGTCGAACATCTTCTTCATCTTGTTCTTCTTCTTGGTCTTCTTCATTGTTGACGTTGTCGTTCTCTTGTCATGGTGGAGAAGGAGGTTGTTGATGTTCGTCTTGATGTATTTCCTCGTTTTCTTCATCTTGGTGTGTCCCACTTGTGGATGCTTCCGTGTCAATTCTTGGTTCACTTTGTCGTGAAGTAGAAGCTTCCACTTGGACGGATGAAGTACTCTTCTTCACCTCCGTTGGACGAATTTTGCCAATGGACAAGTCTTGGATTGCTTCTGAAGGGTCTTTGTCTCCTACATCAATTGGCAATTGCTCTAGTTGCGAGCCATTAGATTCATCAAACTTCACATCTACCGTCTCTTCAACCTTTCGGGTGAAATTGTTGTAGACACGGTAAGTGTGAGAGTTTGAGCCATAACCAAGTAGAAAACCTTCATGAGATTTAGGAGCAAACTTTGAACGACGATGCTTGTCAAGAATGTAGCACTTTGAGCCGAATACTCGAAAGTATCCAACTTGGGGTTTGTTACCGGTGAGAAGCTCGTATGCCGTCTTGCCGAGTAGCTTGTGAAGATATAAGCGATTTGTTGCGTGACAAGCTGTCTCAACCGCTTCTGCCCAAAAGTGCTTCGGCGTCTTGTATTCATCAAGCATCGTTCTTGCCATTTCGATGAGCGTCCGGTTCTTCCTCTCAACAACTCCATTTTGTTGAGGTGTGTACGTAGCCGAGAACTCGTGTGAAATCCCTTCTTCGTCAAGAAAGGTGTCCACATTTGCGTTCTTGAACTCCGTTTTGTTGTCACTCCAAACCTTCTTGATCTTCACGTCAAACTGATTTTGGGCCTTCCTAGCGAAGTTTCTGAAGATCTTCTGGACCTGCGACTTGTCATTAAGAAAGAACACCCACATAAATCTTGAAAAATCATCAACTATAACTAGACCAAAAGAATTTCCACCGAGACTCTTGTAGGTGTTGGGACCAAATAGATCCATATGAAGTAGCTCGAGTGGCCTCCTTATGGTCATGATGTTCTTCACGGGATGTCTTCCTCCAACCTGTTTACCTGCTTGACAAGCACTGCAAAGTCTATCCTTATCAAATATGACATCGTTAACTCCAAGGATATGATTTCCTTTAATAAGCTTGTCAAGGTTTCTCATGCCAACGTGGCCTAGTCGTCTATGCCACAACCAACCTTTTAAGGATTTAGCAATAAAGCAAGTTTTAGGTTGTGCCTTTTTAGAGAAATCGACAATGTAAAGATCACCTCTACGCATACTGGTAAAGACCAATTTATGATTGTCTCGACGAAATACTTGGCAATCTACCTCAGTAAATAGGACATTTAAACCGAAATCAGCAAGTCTAGATACTGAAAGTAAGTTGTAGCCGAGAGATTCAATGAGCATGACATTTTGAATGGAACTATCATGTGAGATGGCACCTTACCAAGGCCAACCACTTTACCCTTTGAATTATCACCAAAGGTGACATATTTTCGAGGGCCATCATTTTCAGCAAGCTCACGAAACATCTCTTCATCTCCGGTCATATGATCAGTACATCCACTATCAAGAACCCATTCCTTTCCTCCTGATTCATATCCCCGAAGATTTGCCATAAGACCAAAATGTCTCATTGCATCATCAAGATCGAAGTCACTATCATCATCATCATCATAGTATCCATGTTCATCATGATCTTGTGACTCATCATTTCCTAGAGAGGGTAATTCATTAGATAAATGATCATCAAAGTGGTCACTTTTATGAATTCTTATAGCTTCGAATATGATATCACTAATGATTCCAACATCTCCTTTAGCATGCTTAAGATTGGTAAGTTCAAATAGACAATTACCAAAACTAGGATCACTAGAGTTCATCTTACTCAAGGCAATAGATTTATGGAGAATTTCATCCAAAGTTTTCAAGGAATGATCGGGAAATCGTTCCTCAAGAAATTTCCATATAGTATAGGCACAATTAAGAGTAGGCAAACTAGCAATCAAATTTTTGGGCAATCCTCTAATGATGAGCTCAATAGTTCTAAGATTGCGAATCATGTCAATATCTTCATCTAGTGTAGGATGCAAAGGATCAATATGAGGTGCACAAGGACTAGCAATATACTTGTTCAAATGATATTGATTGAAGATTACAAGCATCTCATTTTTTCACTCGTGAAAATACTCTCCATCAAGAATAGGCACTCTATGTCTAAGACTCCCTAAAGTAGACACATCCATCTTCCTCCAATGGTGATTAAACCAAGGCAATGGAGACCAAAGCTCTGATACACTTGTAGGATCTTGAAGTAGATGTGTCTAGAGGGGGGTGATTAGACACTTAATGCTAAAGTTGCAATTTTTAAGCTTCTTCGGTTTAAGTGGAGTTTAGGCATAATTTCAACATTCACAATACATATCAAGCAAGCATGCAAAGAGTGTATTGGCAGCGGAAAGTAAAGCATGCAACTTGCAAGAATGTAAAGGGAAGGGTTTGGAGAATTCAAACGCAATTGGAGACACGGATGTTTTTCCCGTGGTTCGGATAGGTGGTGCTATCCTACATCCACGTTGATGGAGACTTTAACCCACGAAGGGTAACGGTTGCGCGAGTCCACGGAGGGCTCCACCCACGAAGGGTAATGGTTGCGCGAGTCCACGGAGGGCTCCAACCACAAAGGGTCCACGAAGAAGCAACCACCCACAAAGGGTCCACGAAGAAGCAACCTTGTCTATCCCACCATGGCCATTGCCCACGAAGGACTTGCCTCACTAGCGGTAGATCTTCACGAAGTAGGCGATCTCCTTGCCCTTACAAACTCCTTGGTTCAACTCCACAATCTTGTCAGAGGCTCCCAAGTGACACCTAGCCAATCTAGGAGACACCACTCTCCAAGAAGTAACAAATGGTGTGTAGGTAATGAACTCCTTGCTCTTGTGCTTCAAATGATAGTCTCCCCAACACTCAACTCTCTCTCATAGGATTTGGATTTTGTGGAAAGAACATTTGAGTGGAAAGAAACTTGGGGAAGGCTAGAGATCAAGATTCATATGGTAGGAATGGAATATCTTGGTCTCAACACATGAGTAGGTGGTTCTCTCTCAGAACATATGAGTTGGAATTGTGTATGTGTTCTGATGGCTCTCTCCATGAATGAAGAGGAGGTGGAGGGGTATATATAGCCTCCACACAAAATCCAACTGTTACACACAGTTTTCCAATCTCGGTGGGACCGAATCAACAAACTCGGTCGGACCGAAAAGGTAAACCTAGTGACCGTCAGAGATTTTCGGTGGGACTGACATGCAACTCGGTAGGACCGATATGGTTAGGGTTTGGGCATAACGTAATCTCGGTGAGACCGATTACACAAACTCGGTGAGACCGATTTTGGTAATTAGCTAACCAGAGAGTTGGTCAGGCAAACTCGGTGGGACCGATTTGCTCTTTCGGTGAGACCGAAAAGTTACAAAAAGGAAATACTGAATTTACATTGCAATCTCGGTGGGACCGATTCGCTCTTTTAGTGAGACTGAAAAGTTACGAAAGGGAAACAGAGAGTTTACAATCCCATCTCGGTGAGACCGAGATCCCTATCGGTAGAACCGAATTGCTAGGGTTTGGCAGTGGCTTATGACAAGTGAAACTCGGTGGCGCCGGATAGAAAGAATCGGTAGGACCGAGTTTGGCTTTGGGTTTAGGTCATTTGTGGATATGGGAAAGTAGTTGAGGGTTTTGGAGCATATCACTAAGCACATGAAGCAAGAGGCTCATTAAGCAACACCTCATCCCTCCTTGATAGTATTGGCTTTTCCTAAAGACTCAATGTGATCTTGGATCACTAAAATATAAAATGAAGAGTCTTGATCTTTTGAGCTTGAGCCAATTCTTTGTCCTTAGCATTTTGAGGGTTCCACTTTCACATCCATGCCATGCCAATCATTGAGCTTTCCTGAAATAATCATCTTGGAATAGCATTAGCTCAATGAGCTATATGTTGTTATGAATTACCAAAACCACCTAGGGATAGTTGCACTTTCACCAACTCTAAATCATGTGGTGGTTCTAGATTGCATTGAGCAGAAGGTTACAACTGAGATGAATGGGGCCCTTGATGCCCCGTATACGAAGTAGGTGATTTCCGATGCACTATTTTAGATTGGGCCTCTTAAGGCTCCAGGTATGGACGATTTTCCTGCTCGTTTCTACCAGAGAAATTGGGGTGTTCTTAAAGAGAAAATTGTTGTTGCAGTGTTGGAGTTCTTTCACACCAGAATCATGCCGGCGGGTGTTAATGACATAGTTATAGTCTTAATTCCCAAGGCCCCCAATCCTACGGAACTGAAGGATTTTCGGCCTATTAGCTTGTGTAATGTTGTTTATAAAATTGTTTCGAAGTGCTTGGTTAATTGTCTTCGGTCTTTGCTTTCGGAGCTTACTTTGAAAAACCAGAGCGCTTTTATTCCACGATGGCTGATTTCTGACAACTCGATTATTGCTTTTGAGTGTATCCACCATATTCAAGCCCTCAAGGGTAATGCTGATTTTTGTGCTTGCAAGCTGGATTTATCAAAAGCTTATGATCGTGTTGACTGGATTTTCTGGAGAAGGCATTGTTAAAATGGGGTTTCTCGCAGGCTTGGATTTCTCGTGTCATGGCCTATGTTACTTCGATTAAATATTCAGTCAAGCTCAATGGGAAACTTCTAGATTCATTTTCACCCTCGAGAGGCCTTATCCAAGGTGACTCGTTATCTTTGTTTTTATTCATATTCGTTGTTGCTGCGTTGCCTGCCTTGGTGAACAAATCAGTGACATCAGATGGCTTAGAGGGTGTGAAGATTTGTCGCAGGGCTCTGGTTATTTCACATCTGTTGTTCGCGGATGATTCTCTATTATTTTTTAAAGTGAATATACAGCAAGCAGTGATGGTGAAAGGTTTGTTGAACACTTATACAGCGGCGACGGGGCAACTTATAAATCCGTCTAAGTGTTCCATCCTTTTTTGACAATTGTCCTTTGGTTGTTTCGATGGATGTGAAAAATACTCTTGATATTACACAATAGGTGTTTGATCCTAAATATATGGATCTACCTGTTTTGGAGGGGAGAATGCATAAGGGAAGATTTGAGGCTGTACAGGGACATATGGGGAAGAGGTTAGTTGATTGGAGTGAACAATATATGTCATCGGGTAATAAAGAAATTCTTATCAAGTCAGTAGCCCAAGCTATACCCACATATGTGAAGAGTGTGTTCAGATTACCTGCTTCAGTCTGTGATGACTTGATGCGCATGATGAGGCAATATTGGTAGGGAGTTGAGAAGGGTAAAAGGAAGATGGCATGGTTGAGTTGGGACAAGATGATGCTACCCAAGTTGAAAGGTGGTCTTGGCTTTTGGGATATGAGTGCGTTTAACCAAGCATTGTTAGCAAAATAGGCTTGGCGTTTATTGGATAACCCTGAGAGCTTATGTGCACGGTCGCTTAAGGCGAAATACTATCCGAATAGGAACCTTTTGGACACAATATTTTCAGGCAATGCTTCTGCGTAGAATTGAGTATGGTTTGGATCTTGTCAAAAAAGGTATGATATGGAGGGTTGGAGATGGGCGTTCTATTCGTGCTTGGCGGGATCCGTCGATTCCTCGTGGCCCATCCCTTCGCCCTATAACACCAAGAAGAAATTCTCGACTGAAACGGGTCTCAAATTTTATTGATGAGCATGGTGCAAGGATTCGGGAAAAAGTTGAGGAGTTTTCCTGACCTATGGATGTGATAAAAATATTGAAAATCAAAAGTTCGCCACGTCTCCGGGAGGATTTTTTGGCTTGGCACCTGGAGCGGTTAGGCAGGTTCACAGTAAAAAGTGCTTACCGTCCAGCTACTCTACATCATGATGATGATTTCGGTGGGGGCGCTAGCGGCGCTCTCCCGAGAGGGGAGCGTCCATTGTGGAGTAATATTTGGCATACTATCGTGCCTCCGAAGATGAAAATCTTAGCCTGGAAAGCGGTGTTAGGTGCGTTGGCCACCTCAGAAAATAAACAGTACGAGCACTTGTCGACTCGGGCATCATGTCCTATTTGCGATCGGGAAGTCGAAGGGTCATTCCATGCCCTAGTTGGGTGCGCCCATGCACAGGGCCTTTGGGATGCGACGAGTGTTGTTTGGCCTATTCCGCGCAAAGAACGGGTTCTTGATACCGGCAATGATTGGCTTATGCTGCTCTTGGCAAGTTGCTCGGACATTGCACGTAGTATGATTGTGATGCTGGTGTGGCGCATATGGCAGGTTCGGATTGACATCACACATGGAAAGAAGGTCGCCCCAGCCCAGGTCTCGGCGGAATTTCTAGAAAACTACATGAGGATGATTTTAGATGCTCGGAAGTTCACAGCGGGAGAAATGTTGAAGGGAAAAATGGTAGTCCAAGATGTATGGGAATGACCAAAGCGTCATTGTTCTCCCCAAGTACTACAATGGCCGACACCTCCGAAAAATATGTTGGCCTTGTCTGTATATGGTTCCTTTCTGGAGGAGGATGGCACTGCAGTGGTGGGGATGATCCTTCGGAAATGTGATGGCTCAGTCATCTTTGCAGCTTATCGATATATATTTAATTGCAGCGAAGCTCTAGAGATTGAGATACATGCATTGATGATTGGTATGGCGCTTGCTACACAACATACAGAGCTTCCGGTGTTGGTTCAGTCAAATTCTTTGACTGCCTTATCTTGTTTTTCACATTCTAGTTTAGATCATTCAGTGTATCGTCAGTTAGTGGCTGAAATTAAGGCTCTAATGATTGATAGAGTTTTTGTTTCGCAGAAACTTCATAGGTCACGTGATAGTGTTGCAGATTGCCTGGTAAAATATAGTCGCTCTGAGCGAGCTATGGCTATGTGGCTCGGCAAAAGCCCCATGTATTGAGGATCTCTTTCCCAAAGATTATAGCTCTACCATGATGGAATAAAACCCTTGTGATCTAAAAAAAAGTCTAATCTGATGAAGCTACAGACTTTTTCAGGAAAAAAAAGGCCCGGAGGCCCACCGAAAAGGCATGCCGACATCCTGGAACGCGATGACCCACCATGCACACATGGCGATTGGTACTGGTCCACGTGGCTCCGGGCCCCTGTGTCCGTGGCAACGTGTTGGTTCTTCTCGTGCCAACCATTCCCCTGAAATGCATCATCGCTTCTCAGTTCGGCCAAACACCACCCAACCATCCCATGTGTCCTTCCACCCCCGGTGGTAGTGTACAACACAAGAGCCACCACGAGCTCCCAGTGTCTCCTCATTCCTTTCCCTTGGATCGGGAGCAGAGCAGGAACAGAAAGGTCCGGCGACGCGCGGATCAGCCGAGACTCCGTACCGTCGGATTTCGTGGAGGGAGGCCATGGAGAAGGGGCAGAAGGTGGAGGGCGAGAGGGCCGCGGCGGCGGCCGCGGCCACGCAGCGGTGGGTGATCGGTGTCGGGTTCTGGGTGCAGGGCTTCCGGCTCTTCCCCTGGCTCGGCGTCAACTTCTTCCTCAAGGACGCCATGGGCGTCCCTTCCTCCTCGCTGCAGATCCTCCAGGCCTCCGCCACCCTGCCCATGGTCGCCAAGCCGCTCCTCGGCCTCCTCTCCGACGCCGTCCCCATCCGCGGCTGCCGCCGCCTGCCATACGTCGCCATCGGCGGTACGCCCCCTCCCTCCCTCCCTTTATCCCCCCACGTTATCGCATTGCCTTTCTTTTCAGATCTACCAACAACGCCACCTTCCGTAATCTGCGACCGACACCATGATCCTCATCGTGATTCCATACCGCCCTTTACTTTAACGGATAATAACGTGGAATGCTCGGAACCACGCTCGATTCCGTACTCACCTTTACCCGTTAACCTGGAATGATCGGAACCACGCTCGCGATGCAGAATCATAATTCCCCGAGATTTTCACCTTCCCTGTACTGCCCATGTTGCGCGCACAATTTCGCCTTTTCACTGCACTTGATCACTGATTAGACGAGTCGTGGGAATTCTGAGCAGTGTAGGAACGTGCAGTAGGATATTTTACTCTTTTGCGCTGTCTTTGGAGAGAAAAAAAGAAAAAGAAAAATGATAACCACGGTAGAGCTTTCCACATTCCTTTCTTGCGTGCTGTTCACTTGTTTGTACATCGGTGTCATGTGGCGAGCGACAACGCTGCAAAGAATATACTTGAACGCAATTGTCCTCTTGATTATTCACATGCGTTTTGTCTTCTTTCACTTTCACTTTCCCTTTTCGTTTTTTCTTCTGATTACCATCATTCTCCATCTTTCGGCGGAGTAGCCTTTTGGAGTAGCAACCAGGGTGGCATCGTGTATCTTTTCTCAGCCTTGGATGTGGCCCTTGCCGTGCACAAGTGTTATGATGAAATTCCAAAGATGGACGGATGGTGTGCTGTCATATCCCAGCATTACAGAACTTAAGATTGCCCGTCCTCAGATTCTGTGCTGAAGTCTTAATTTGTGCAATACCATTAAATTTTAATTGACTAGAATCACTTTGGTCTTTGATTCTCCTTTTCAGCTCGCATCATTTAGAAGTTAGCTCAATCCATTGATCCCCTTGGTTTAGATATCCGAGCAGTTAAATAAATTCAGGGAGCTATGGCGATTTTAGTGACTATGATATCTTGTCTTTCTCGATCACTTCATGAACAGATTGGCATAAAAGAGCCCAACCAAGTGCTTTCGAGCTTGACAGACCAATTGTTGGAAGTCCACTGATATTTTGTTAATATATAATTAGCACAATCAGATGCATAAGGAAAATTAGTGTAATTTACTCATATTTATCACCCTGTCAAATGCCATAACTGATGCTCCTGAAGATGCGCACTGTGTGCTACACTACATTACAACTGTTTCTCCTAATATAGCTAACTACTCCTATATTCTAACATAACTTCTTTTGCTGTGGTTGCAGCTCTCTTGCAGGCAGTTTCATGGTTAGGAATTGCCCTCTGGCCGTCTCTTTCTCTTCCGGTTCTTACCATTTTTCTCCTCTTGAGCAACTTTGGTGCATCCATATGTGAGGTTGCCAATGATGCCATTGTAGCGGAGGCCGGGAAGCAAGCAACCTCTTCCTCAGGGGGTCAGCTTCAATCCTTTGCTTGTATGTTTGGTGCTTCTGCTGGCGCGTTAGGAAACCTCCTAGGTGGCATTGCTCTCAGCTACTTTTCCCCCAAACTCATGTTCCTATTTTTCGCAATCGTTCTCGTGCTCCAGTTCTTCACTACTGTGGCTATATCTGAGAGCTCCCTCAAACTCCCAAAGGCGACTACTAATACATCGGTGATTTCCAGCATCCGTAAACAAACCAAAGAGCTGTCCTACGCGCTCTGTATGCCGGAAATATTCTGGTCAATCATATGGTTTTCAGTGTCCTATGCTGCCATACCGTTTCTACTCGGGACCATGTTCTTCTACCAGACTGAAGTGTTAAGACTTGACTCATCCATCATCGGTTTATCCAAGGTTTTTGGGCAAGTGGCTCTCTTGGCTTGGAGCATGGCATACAACAAGTGCTTCAAGACAACGTCTGCACGCAAGATCTTATCAGCTCTGCAGTTCATCACAGCGGTCGTAATGTTGTCAGACGTGTTATTTGTCCAGGGAGTATACAGGAAGGTGGGAATATCAGACTCCTTGTACACCATTGTGTTCTCAGGGCTGCTAGAGGGCCTCATGTTCTTCAAGGTGCTACCCTTCAGTGTTCTTATCGCAAGCCTTTGCCCCTCTGGGTGCGAGGGATCGGTTATGGCCTTTGTCATGTCTGCACTTGCCCTGTCTATTATCATCAGCGGATATCTTGGGGTTGCGCTTGCTGAATTCATGGGAGTATCTGGAGATGATTTCTCTGCACTGCCGGTTTGCTTGTTGATTGAGGCTGCATGCACAGTGCTGCCGCTATTTTGCTCATCATGGATTAAAGAGAGGAAAGGGAAGGAGAAGAAGGAAGAATAGAATCCATCTGTAGGATCCCTAGGATCCCAAAGAGATTGTATTGGTGCCTGCGAGGCTTTCCTTCAAACTTTTGTCGGTGCCTGAGTATGGGGCTGCCTAAATTCCAGTTTCATCATATGTGAAACAACCCAAGAGAGGATTAGGTTCTTCAGTTCCGAGCGCTCTGTGGCCTTTCAGGAATCGTCTTAAGAGGCAAGAGCAGATATACTTGTGTGCCATCATTCTTTTCGTCTTTCAGGAGCTATATGATAAATTTGGGGGTGTAAGTAGCTTTTCTTTTTTAGCTTCTGTAAGGCTGTAACTAGTTTTTTCTGAGATGTGTAACTAGTTGAACCCTACATATTGTGTATTTACTTTTATTGTCTTTGGTCTGCCAGTTCAGTTTGCATTTCTTTTCATTCTTTGTGTGTGGAAAAGTCTATGTCCAATTGTCCATTTTTCATGTAACGAACTGATTGTACCTATTTCCGAATGACTAATTCAGCAATTTAGGTGAGCACAAGTCATAACGAACTCTATGGTTCTAGGATACGATTTTGGTTAGTAGAATCTACATTTTTACGATTTGCAATCCTACATTTTCAGACGCTCCACCCAATGTTTCTCTATGCAGCCATGATAAACTCCAAGGATAGATGCGTCTTTGGCGACCTTCTAAAGTTTGACGCTTTACTTTTGGGTAAAAACGGTTACTTGTAGGGAACACATATAAGGAGCTAAAGAACACATAAATCTTTATACTGGTTAAAAACACATACTCTCCAAAAGCTGTATAACACACATAAATTGTCAATAGGGAAGGTCAATTTCATGCTGTGAGACTAATGGTGCGACTTATGAGCTAGCTATAAGCATAGTTTTCTTAAATAATTTGTCTTGTACTCCCTCCCTCCGTTTCATATCAGTTAGTTGTCGCTGATTTAGTACACGTTGTACTAAATCAGCAACTACTATAGAACAGAGGGATGTTCCTCCTACAGCTGCTTACTTGCAAATCTTGTGTGTAAAGGCTGTTTATAATTATAATTATCAATTAAGTTAGTCATGAAGACCTTCCCTCAAAATCAAAAAGGGTCCAGTGTTCTGGGAAATGCGTACACTGATAAATGCACATACCTCTTTGGCCGAAAACCAAAAGGCACATGTTTCTTCACACTGATAAATGCACATATCACGCACACACAAAAGGAACAAAGTATACCGTTATCACTTATCAGTTGACAAATTGCTTCTGAATAACCAGAAAATGTGGCTGTGAGATATTATTGCATGCACCACAGCCCACAGCCTTATGACTAACCCTAGACTGCACGCAGACCATGGCCAACAGTTCGAGGGCCATTTGCCGCCGCAGTCGAAAAACACAACCGGCCACCCTAGGCACTAGCTCTAAGTACCTGAAAACCGGCACCGATTGGCAAGTGCTCACTAGGATGGTGGAAGTTGGGCAGGCCTCCTTCCACATCCGGGGAACCCCCTCGTGGGATCCGAAGTAAGCTGGTAGGTTTTATTGAACCGCCTTCCGACAGGAATATGTAGTCCAATGTTCCAGTAAAACCTGGAGTGCAATTTGTGAACTCCGGCTCCCCTCCGTTCTCAGCATACAGGCTGCGCAATTTGATCAGGGCTTCGTCCGTAGATTCGGAGCCAGCTGATACAAGGTAATTGTATACCTGGAAGTGATAGTAACAAATTAGCTGAGGTGACCAGAGAGAACCAAATTGAATGAGGTGGCACACAAAACTGAATCTGGGTTAGATTATCCACACATGAGAGACAAGGATAGAATGCTTTGTTTTTGGCATAAACAAGGGCTCAAAAGCATAAAGTAGCTATTGGACCGCGCATTGCCAGTCCCTACACAAATATGTTTCATCATGATAACAATATGCCACACACATAACTGGAATAGATGTCAGCACATGGACAAAGTTCCCAATATCTTTCAGTAAAGCCATGGAGCTAAAACAATGTCATTTTGGCCAGGTCATTTATGTACAAGTCACGTCGTCTGGATAACGACAAGTAATTCTGGACGGAGGTGATATTTGATAATATTTCTGTGTAACTAAACTCTGCAATCTGTAACAATAATTGTAACAATAGTGGCAAAAGCTTGAGAAAGCAATGCAGAAAATGCAAGAAATACCTTATCACCAGGGGTGGAGTTAAAATCACCAGCAATGATCACAGAAGGTTTACAGGTGAACTTATTTGCGATAATTTTCTCAAACTCAGAGACTTTTGAAAGAAGATACTTTGCTTGAGCCAACTTCACATCAATCCATTCTGGATCCCTGTAAAATCAGGTTTTACAGGTTAACATGCATAAGAAACCCATACACGTGTTGAAAACTAGCTTCCATCAAATACGTATAGTAAAATAAAATAGGCAAAAATATGAGTCGAATGACGAAAACATCTTTAAATCACAGAACAGTAGAGAACATGAGCTATTTTACTTGCCAATAAATATGTGTGTTCGCCACAATCAGGATATGCTCACAAGGATCGCCAAGCTTGAAAGCAGCAAGTAAACCAACGCAGTCACGCTTCAATCTCACACGTGGATCATTTGGATCTCCACGTTTCTTATTATCTTCCTTTCCACTAGATTCTGTCAGAAAACATCATACAAAATAATCGTAAGCACGTCATCAGAACAAAGAACATATCCAGCCAAATTACAGGGAGAAAAAATGGAGCACTAGATAATGATGACAGACAACACATCTTCCAAGAAATATAGTAATTAGGCAATGAAAACCAAAAGGAAAATCAGCCCTTTACGGACGTGCTGCAAAAAGATTTAAATAAGTATTTTTATTTACTTATTAAGTGCCCAGTGTCGGTGTACTAAAGTAGGGGTACCCTAGTATCCCGAACTTGTGCACGGGCAGTTGCAGCGCCGCGCGGCAAGGCTTGCCGGACGACCGCCAGAGTCCTCCGTGGGTTCCTTTGGAGCCATTCAAGAACAAAGCATTCAAGATGAAGAGACAAGGCCCCGACAAGAGGATCTTGCCGGGAAGAGACAAGGCCCCGGCAAGAGGAGCTTGCCGGGAAGGCCAACCACGGCACTTCAAGAAACTTGCCACGATGCACCGCACGTCCCGGCAAGGTCCGGTGAGCGACAAGCTTCTGGACTCGACAAGACGACGACCCCGACAAGGTACTCGCCGGGGGCCCGCTGCCACTCTGTACCCACGCTCCAGCGCACCCACCCGCGTGTCACCATGAGGCTTCCTCAGGGGCGCGTGGCGGGAGCCTGTGCAGCCAGGGGTACGCGGTGGCAAGCGGAGATGAAGAGAAGGCCATCGTGGCAAACGGTGGCGCTCCTAACTGTCACTTTTTGCACTGTTTAGGCAACTCAGACGGGCATTCAATGACCTTGTCCCCTGCCGTCAGAGTTAGGTAGGATGCACTGTGTCCACAGTAGCGGTAGCTGCACCTACCGCATCCTTTTTCATTTTTACCCTTCTAGTCTACGTTGCCACCTGTCGGTGACCCCTTGAAAGTATAAAAGGAGGCCCAAGCGCAACGTAGAGGGGGTTCGGCTCATTCGAAACATCAGGAACACTCTCACGCTCGGTCTGGCAGCGTCCATCGCTCCTGAGCAAGAATTGAATACACACAAACAAGCAGCAGTAGGGTTTTACGCATCCGTGCGGCCCGAAGCTGGGTAAAACTGCTCGCGTGTACTGCCTCGATCCGCTCTTTGCGCGGCCTCCGCCCCCCTTCGAACCGAAAGGGGGCCCGGTCCTCATAGGTGTTGGTGGATCAGTTTCCCCGACATCTTTGGCGCGCCAGGTAGGGGGCGTCGAGATTGTGCGAACACGATCCGGCGTGCACGCGAGCTAAATCTTCATCGTCTTCATCGACATGCCACCGAAAAAGAAGGATTCGGAGGCAGCTGTTCCGTCTGCGTCGCTTTCACCGCCTCCGGAGCAAACGGGTGGTGGAGTGGACGCCGGCGGAAGAATGGGCGTCGACGAGGGAGCCCTCAGTGCGGCCAAGTCCAAGGACAAGGCGGCACAGACCTCGGCGTCCATGCGCGCACCGCGCCCCTCTCAGGAGGCGCGGGACCAGCAGCGTCATGGCGTTCGCAGCGCCATACGTCCGCTGGGCCAAGATCAAGCTGGTGGTTCTCGTGGCGCTCAAGACCAACATGCACGTCAACATGCTGGCTCGAGCGAAGTACGGTCGCCTGGACGGGGCACTGCTCCTTCTAACGTGGTTAGGAGTCCGAGCACGCCCCACTCCTCGCACCGTTCACCTCCGCCGCCCACTACTCCAGCAGAAGCCTTGGCGCGAGCTCAACTGCTCCTAGACTATCCTCCGATGGCGGACAAGACTGGCGAATGGAGGGCCACTATCCAGAGCCTCATCGGCTTCGCCAACGGCGACACTGCGCGGCAACCAAGCACCTCACTACCGCGGCAGGACAGCCGGACGCGAGCCGATGGCAACAAGACCGGGGGAGGTGCAACTTTCATGCACTCTCCACTACGAAGGCCAAAATCGCCGACTCGCCGGGTCCACCCCGACAGCGGCTCCACCGCGTCGTCGGACCCACGAGCTCGTCGCGACCAGCGCCAAGTTCTCCATGAACGACAACAAGAAGACGCTCGAACCCGCATCGAGCGCCGAAGAGAAGCGCGACGTCAATCCGACAAGCGCGCTGGGCCCTCTGTTGACATGCATGCGCCAGGGGAACCAGGCGATCTGCCGTACGCGGTAGGTTGTCCTGCGTTCACCCGTGAGCTGCGGCAAGTCCAGTGGCCCAGCACAAAGAATTTCAAACCAGACGTACCAGAGAAGTACGACGGCAAGACACATCCGTCGGAGTTTCTCAGCATCTACACCATCGCGGTGCAGGCTGCCGGGGGACGGGACGACAAGATCCTTGCCAACTACTTCCCGCTGGTACTCAAGCCCAACGTCAGGTCCTGGCTCATGCACTTGCCGGACAATTCCATCTCCTTTTGGGCAGATTTATGCCATCAGTTTGTCGGCGCCTTTACAGGCGGCCACAAGCCACATGGCCAAGAGAGCGATCTTCATCTGCTCGCCCAGAAGGAAGGAGCGGGCCAAGACGTCATGAACACCTATGGGCTCCACCTCCTTGACTTCACCCCCAACGCCGTTCTGACCATGGCAGTTTTCGCCCATCTATGGGAAAACTTTGTCGGAGTCCACCCCAACGTAGCTCTCTTCCGCCATTTCTTTATGCCTCGTGTCGAGAGAGGGGAACCTCTTGCCGGCGGGATCGCCTGGATCTCGCGGGCCGGCAAGAAGGAGACCTATCTGGAGGGGGAGCTCCGCAACAAATGGGACGAGTGGAGAGCAGATTGGTGCTGGGTTGTAGAAGAGAGCCCGCAGCCGTTCACCGCCCTGCGCCAAGCCCCAGCAGTGCGTGGCAATGACTGGAGCGCTCTGTCCGTGGACGACGACAAGCTGAAGATCGCCACCACTCGGATCTTGCGTCTCAGGCTTGCCGGGCTGACTGTAGGAGCTGTCGGCGCAGATTTCCTTCGCCGGCGCATCGCCCCTCTGCAGGCGAGGGGGAGACCCGCCTGGGAATTTGGAGGCCCGGCAGATATCATGAGGTTGCGCCCAGGCCTCAACTTCAATTTCACCGTCATAGAGTTGGACGGGATACTCAAGGAGATATTTAAGCACGACCCACAGCATCCCGAGTGGTTCAGGTTGCCGGCAGGCGTCGTTCCTCTGTGCAACAACTCCTCGCGCGACCGCATCTGCGCCATGATGCCGTTGTGTGATTCGCACGGGATCGCTCCAACTTGGCAAGAGCCTGCCAGAGACGTTGTGCAGCAGTTCTTCGACAGCCTAGTGGAAGTAGCGGTCAATGCTGACGACAAGAAGCTCCTCACCCGCGACACCACCGATCAAGAGATGGAACGCATCGCCACCAGGGCGGAAGAGGCGGCGGCAGCCGCAGCCGCGGGTGAATTTGGGTTCACGGTGAAGGAAGCGGACACGGCATCGGCGATGAGTCTTGCTGAGCGGGAGTGGCCTGAAGACGAAGAAGAGCTTGCCGCGCCCGACGCCGAGTTGAGTGAGCCCGCTGAGGGTGCGAGCGGCCCGCCATCTCCGGGGAGCTTGCCGGAAACAGGGCCCGGAACGCAGCCCCCAGTGCAGCCAAGAAGGCGCCTCCGCAGGATCGGGGACGCAGCAAGGCGGCAAGCTGGTCAACAGCCGCAGCGCCGCGCGACGCGCTCCGCCGCGGCAAGTACGGTTGCCGCGGGTGCGCCTCCCGCCGCAGTGGCAACTGGGGCGGGGTCATCTCGGGCTGGCGCCGCAGTCCCCGCCAAGCGGTCAAGGGATCCCACCCCTCCACCTTGTCGCGCCGGAGGTGGGCCAAACTTCGACCTCTCCGCGCTCAGCTCCGACGAGGAAGAGGAAGAAGAGTAAGATTCCCTTGTTGTTCTTGTAGTTCTTCAACTTGCCATTCCTGTCTTACATCTGATCTGACCCATCCTGGACTCTCCCTTTTCAGGACTCTGGCCCAGAGGGCGGCGAAGAGGGCCAAGGCTCAGGTGGTGGTCATCGAGGACGAGCCCACTGCGACGACAGGAGGCGCGCCCGAGACCACCTTGCCGGATCCGGCCATCACTTCGCAGAGCAGCCCCCAGCGCAGCCCCCAGCGTAAGCATATGGTTTACTTTCTGCTCCTGGGTGCGCATGGTTGCTCTTTTCCTTTGTTGACATCTGATCACTGGTTTGTTTGTGCAGGAGCAGAACAGCTTCGTCAGGAGGGCGTGGTGATCTCCTCCGACTCGTCGTCTGCTTCGACTACGCCGCCAAGGGCGGACTCCCCGGCAAGGGAGCGTTCTCCGGTAAGGGAGGAGCCTCCGGCAAGGGAGGAGTCTCCGGCAAGGGACAGCGCTAACGATCCGCCGGTGGTGGAGCTTATGACAGCGGATCCCAGCACAGGTAATCCTTCCTGCCCGAAACTTTCTTTGTATTTTTCTGCTGATTTTTCTTCTTGAGTGCTTGCTTGACTTCTCATTCTTCTCCGGTCGTCAGATCCACCCTCCGCGGATCCGATGGAGACCGAGGCGGGCGGCGGAGAGGACGCGCGCGGCAACACTGATGATGCCGCGGCCGCCGAAGACGGAGCTGGTGCCGATGTGCCTGCCGGTGAAGAGGCCGCCAAGGCTGCCGCCGAGGAAGCTGGCGGGGGATCTGGCGATCGCACTGACGGCCCTGAGGCCGCAGGAGCGTCAGGCGCTGCACCGACCGCCGATCCCTCCGCCGCTGCCGCAGCGTCAGGCTCCGAGGAGCCCCAGCCCGGCGCCTATCTGAAGGCTGGCGAGGGCATCTTCATCAAGCTCCCTTGGGCGTCAAGCTCCAAGGCGCCGGTGGAAGGAGAAGTTTTGGATGGGGAGGTGCTCGCCTCCGCCGGGTTGTCGATCGTTGACGCGCCGGGAAGCAGCAGTGACGAGCCCGAGGAGGAGCGGCTGCTGCGGAGGCTGCTGGCGCTCTATCGCGCCCGTCAAGTCAAGTTGGAGTCCCGGGAAGCGCTCGTCGCGAAAGCGAGCGTGGATATAGAGAAGCGCGCGGAGGAGCTCCGGGGGGAAAGTGGCCCGCTCCTTCCGCAGCGCCTCAAGCCGCTGCGCTTCGGTCGACTTCACAGCTTTCGCAGCCGCGGCCTTCGTGGCCTTCCCCTTCCGGGCTTCGGAGGCATGGCGGAGGCGGTGGGGGAGATCGACGGCGCTGGTGGTGGCGGCAGCGACGGGGGCGGAGCGCTGCCCTCTTTCAACTCTGCAAACGGAGGAGGGCGACGGAGATTTCTGAGATTGCAGCAGCGAAGGGCGAAGGTGGGGGAAATGCCCCTGTTTCCCCTGCTTATAAAGAGGGACGGGGCGGACATTTCGTCCTTCCAAATAAACAACCACCCACGATCTCTCCCACGACTCCGCGATTGACGCGTGCCGTTACGGGGGGCGCGGTGGATACAGAGTTAGATTCGGCATAACCCAGGCTCCGCGCGTGCCCGTGCCCTGTTTTGGGCCTGGCCCAACAGCGCTCGGCACCGTGTGTGGCCCAGGCCCGGGGGCTCCTGTCGGTGTACTAGAGTAGGGGTACCCTAGTATCCCGAACTTGTGCACGGGCAGTTGCAGCGTCGCGCGGCAAGGCTTGCCGGACGACCGCCAGAGTCCTCCGTGGGTTCCTTTGGAGCCATTCAAGAACAAAGCATTCAAGATGAAGAGACAAGGCCCCGACAAGAGGATTTTACCGGGAAGAGACAAGGCCCCGGCAAGAGGAGCTTGCCGGGAAGGCCAACCACGGCACTTCAAGAAACTTGCCGCGATGCACCGCACGTCCCGGCAAGGTCCGGTGAGCGACAAGTTTCTGGACTCGACAAGACGACGACCCCGACAAGGTACTCGCCGGGGGCCCGCTGCCACTCTGTACCCACGCTCCAGCACACCCACCCGCGTGTCACCATGAGGCTTCCTCAGGGGCGCGTGGCGGGAGCCTGTGCAGCCAGGGGTACGCGGTGGCAAGCGGAGATGAAGAGAAGGTCATCGTGGCAAACGGTGGCGCTCCTAACGGTCACTTTTTGCACTGTTTAGGCAACTCAGACGGGCATTCAATGACCTTGTCCCCTGCCGTCAGAGTTAGGTAGGGTGCACTGTGTCCACAGTAGCGGTAGCTGCACCTGCCGCATCCTTTTCCATTTTTACCCTTCTAGTCTACATTACCACCTGTCGGTGACCCCTTGAAAGTATAAAAGGAGGCCCAAGCGCAACGTAGAGGGGGTTCGGCTCATTCGAAACATCAGGAACACTCTCACGCTCGGTCTGGCAGCGTCCATCGCTCCTGAGCAAGAATTGAATACACACAAACAAGCAGCAGTAGGGTTTTACGCATCCGTGCGGCCCGAAGCTGGGTAAAACTGCTCGCGTGTACTGCCTCGATCCGCTCTTTGCGCGGCCTCCGCCCCCCTCCGAACCGAAAGGGGGCCCGGTCCCCATAGGTGTTGGTGGATCAGTCTCCCCGACACCCAGTTCACAACTTCAAATGTCCACATTCCATGCAAGTGTGTCCATTATGTGATCCGTTTCATATTACCTTCTGATGGTGAAGAATTATTCGAGGGGGCACTAATTACATTATCATTAAGATGACATGTTTCCACCAAGTCATTGTAATGTATTACTTCCTTCTGTAACAGTTCCACACTGCAAAAAGAAGAAAATGGTCAGGGAAAATAATTGGATGATGTAAAAAGTAACATTTTCTCGTGCCGAGCTTTGTCCATTATTAGCTGCTTATTTTACAGGGAATGTGTTCGCAAACTGAATATAGATTAGAGCACAATAACAAATATAGTTGCAGGGGGAGAGGTTCAATAAGGAGCTGTCCTGAAATCAGTAACTAATGCACCATGTACATCAGTTAAGAGCACATGTTTACCTTTTTGGTTTATAAAATATACCACATCCATCCCGTTTGTCTCCAGATCGCTGGACATAAATACTTGAATATCCAGTACTTTCCATGTTTTTCCTATAGAATGTCTCATATTCATCCAACTCCTGTCAGAGGCAGGAACCAGTAAAAAATAAGGAATATTCTAAAGTGAACACTAAGAGGGCAGGCCTGGCGCAGTGGTGAAGTCCTTCCCACTTGTGCAAGAGGTCGTGGGTTCGAACCAGCCTCTCTGCATTGCACTTCGCAGGGGTAAGAGACTAGGTTCTTATAATCCCTCCCCAGACCCCACCTTGTATGGGAGCTTCTATGCACTGGGTCTATATTCTAAAGTGTTTACTAAGAGCAACTCCATTGCATGATAGCTTCAAGTAGTATCTTTAGAAAATGTTCCATATCTGGTTATTTTATCTATCCGTTTGCAAATAAATATAGGGATGTCCACATAAAAAAAGGATATGGGCATGTTACTGAAGCCTACATGTAATAAAAATGATTAACAAAATCATGTTGTACATAGTTCTAGCAAACAAAACTAGATATGATCACACTACAGAAATTTATTAAAACATCAGAAATGAGACCCAACCTGTATGCACATGAGGTCGGCATTAAAACTCTTGAGTTCTGTTAGAACGGCTTTTGAACGAGCTTTCCACCTATTTTCCAAACATAAAAGTAAACATGAATTCCAAAGCTGATGATAGAATTAGGGCAAGAACTGAAAAACAGAAAGGAAAGGAAGAACTGTGTTCTTTAATCCTGAAATAAAACAAGCGCACCAAAATAGCAACAATGTGCCAGTTCAATTGTGGAATATGGTTTATGGTTACTATTGGTAAGCATAAGAAAGCAATGGTGGGTGTACAGTGTACCCCCCCCCCCCCTCTTTATAAATCTAAAAAGGAGTCATTTGAGGTGTCACCGCTTTGCATGGATGTACTTTAGGAAGCTCGCCACAGCAAAAAGTTATGCTTTACATGAGAGAGGCGGAAGAAGCAAAGGAAAAGGTAATCAGTAGGAATGGATCGTCAATCCTGGTTTGGGGACAGCGGATCTGACATTTAGCAACCTCTTTGCTATCACTGCGAGTTACTGTCACAGATCTCACACCCGCTTCAATCTGAATATCTGATACAGGCCTGTCGCGCCAGATCTAACTTCAGAACGCTGATACTGCATATTGCGATAGAGACGGTATAGCGCCTGTGGTGGTTATAGCCGGTGGGGAGTGAAATGGGACTTTGGCAAAGGATGGCTGGGGAGTAATGGCCAAAAAGTGATGAGATCCATCGCAAGGTGGTGATTCACTCCTGACTCTCGTCTAGAGCCTAGCTTGCTTATCCCGAGCATTTTAACAGATGTCTGTAAATTTAGATGAAAATAATACCTCATATAAAATTTGGCACAAATATACATACTATAGTCTGCTAGTAAATCTATGGGAAATTTCGAAAGTCTAGTTGTCGCTTTGAGTTTGAAAAATAAAACTAAAACTTATTATGTGGCATTTTTTACCCTATAAGATTTCTCCATTTACGTATTCTCTCGGTGTTCATTTCAGTTGCATTGCAAATATCAAGTAAACATTAGAGTAATGGTAGTTGACATGCATATCTCTCATGTATCATCTCTATGTTAACACAATATATCATACAAGAGAAGAGACTGTGCAAGGAAGGAGGACCGGAAGTGAGTGCAAGGAGATAGTAGGAAATTAATAAAATGCAAATACTGATAAGAAAAGCATGAGTTTGGCAGATCCAGAGCATACGATCCCTTATGTTTCGAACCAAGGGCTAAATTTGAATATCGTATTATACCTATTGAATAAATATATGTGTGCTACGAAAGTTGGTATCTTGTGGGGACATGAGTTTCATCTGGATGCTAATTAATCACTTTTTCTAACAGCATTCTTTTACCATTCTACATTTTTTTTTAGGATTTCATGCTTACAGAAAATAATGTTAGGGTGGGTTTTGCCAAGTAAGACAACTGTATGGAATATCTTAAATAAATGTACGAGGAATCCTCAAGTGGCGACCTACGGGGTGGTTACAACAACAACAAAGCCTTTAGTCCCAAACAAGTTGGGTAGGCTCAAACCCAAACAAGCCTTTTTGTTGAGAGAAGCCCTCCTCACCGCCGTGGTCGAGAGAAGCCCGATTGGCGGTGGCGGCTTTTCGCACAGCAGGGGCGGAGCAACCCCCCCCCCCCCGCCCCACACACACACACACCACCACCACCAACGGAATTTGGTGGTCACAGGCACGACGAGGGGGTAATTCCTTTGGCTCCCGAAATAAAGCATCATGCCTAATACAATCTTTTTAGTTCGTGCTTCGTCGGCTCCTCCTTTCTGATCACTCCCCCCCCCCCCCGCCGCAGCAAGCCACTGTTCACAGGTGTGATGATGGTGTGACTGGCAGGGTGTGCCTGGCAGCGACGGCCAGATCTGGTCGGTGGGTGCCGTGGGCCTGAAGTTGCTGCCCTGCTTCCCGGCGGTGGTCATTGCTGGGCCCGAGTTCGAACGGCTGCGCTGGGCCGAGGTGAGTCAGGGCGACGGGGCGGGCGTATGGACTATGGTGACCACGGCGGCTCGGTGGTTGTGGTCCTGCAGGAGGCGCAGGGTGGCGGCAGTGACCTCCCTTCTGTTGGGCACGGGGCTGGGCAGGTGCCGGTCGTGCCGGTTGCATGTGTGGCGGCGGCGGCTCTGACCGAGGGTTTATGCTCGGGAGGGCCAGATCTAGGTCTGAGGCGGATTTGGGTTATCGCCCTGGGTAGGTGTGGTTGGGCTCGGTCCGGGTTGTGCCCGCGAGCGATGTCCTCGCGGGCGCGGTGGGTGATGGTCGCCGTCGTGGTGCCGTTAAACGGATCGACGCCGATGGCCATGGACTTGGCGTCATATGAGCTCGTCTAGGCCAAGCCAGAGGGCTTTGGGTAGGGCCTGCTCGACAATGGCCGTTGGCGGTCTCAGGGTCTCTCCCCCACCCAGTCCACCCGGACTAGTTGGGGATGCAGGCGTCGACACTTACCATGGAGGTGTGGAACCAGACCCGGGGGCTGATGTCAGGCAAGGTGTGGAAGAGGTGCCTTCTACTCTTCCTGTCGGGGTTGGTGTGCTTTGATGCGGACGGTCGGCGGTGTCTCGGTTCATGGACGCTCTGGTGGCGGCCCCGGATGGCGATCCTCATGGTTGGCTCTCCGGCGAGCACCATGGCGATCGTGGCCGCTATGCCTCTTGGGCGTGTGGGCAGTAAGAGGTGTAGCGGTGGGTGGCTCGGGCTCGCTCTCTGTCGTTGGTCTGTGCTCATCGCGGTTGTCCTGGGGGCCTCCTGGTGGCACGGGTGAGCTGCTGAGCGAAAGCTCGGCGCTTTGGCGGCAACGATGGCAGTGCCCGCGGTTGCCGCTCTCCTCACAAGGATATCATTGTGGATCTCCTCTCCGTGTTGGGGCTCCGGGTAAAGACCCTTGATTGTCTCGGACTCTGCAGCGGCGATGCTTAGTGTTGTCTCCCCTCCTGAGGGTGTTGCCATGGCGTTGTTTTCAGGCCTAGCTGTGTTATTTATCGGCAACGTAGTCACGTGCGTTTGTGTTGTCCAGTTATCCTAGGATCTGCTTTGGAAGAGGGCTTCCTCACTAACTTGTATTTTCGGCCGTGTACTTTGATTTGTGCTTTATCTATAAAGTAGGGCGAGAGCCTGTTTCGAGAGAGCCTCAAGTGGCAATGCGAGCTTGATTACGATTCACACAGCATACATTTGGCTTGTAACTTCTTGGATACTATACAAAATGTGCATATGATAAAAACGAGTACGTTGCTCATGGAATTCCAAATTCTGATATGTAAGTGCTAAGAAAAAAGGGGTTGGTCTGTGATCTTCAGTGCACACTGCACAATGCTCAAGCAACAAGAGGCTACTTAGGGCATCCCATGATTTCAATCAGAAAAAATTATTTAAAATTCCAGCAGAATGATATGAATAGTTTGATTGTGTTTCTAAGTCGATTGAGAACAGTTATTTCCAAGCCAGCCAAGTTACACACAAATCTACTAGATATTCATTGGATAGAATAATTAACACCGGGGATCAACTTAGAAGTAAGGATTTCACAATCCACTAAGAAATTAACGCTCTTCGAGATTTGTTATTTCTATTTCTAAGTCGACCAAGTTACACACAATTCTAAAATGTGCTATACTTGTTATTTGGATGGATAGAGAAATCAACATTCAACATAATCGACTTAGAAATATGAATTTCTCAAATGGACTTGGAAATAGACACTCCCTTTAATAATTATGAGCTTACTTAAGAGACGCGGATGGAGAATGGGGAAAAAATGCGCTCTTCACATAAACCTGCAATGTTGAGCAAATTCTTCAACCCGTCACTGTCCATACGACTATCACAAGTAAAATAACAGAGTAAAGCTCAGCAGCCGACATACCTGGGCGAGTATGTTGTAGGAAACCAGCCGAAACTGGTACCCGTCTGCCCCTGGAAGCCATCCCAAAACGATGTCAATACTAACCACATCGGAGCTGCCCGGATACAGGAGCAGTCAGAGTAATCACGGGTAACGATGACCCCGTTTCAACAGCGTAGGGAGCATAAATTTTACCGGCATCAGGCTCGGACTGCGCTGTGGGGAGAGGGGCGAATCTGGGCTCCGCCTGCGCGCTCATCCGCCGCTTGCAAATCCTGAACCATAGTCAGAGCATGAGAAGCGGAGATGGAGAAAGGGGGGGGGGGGGGGGGGAGGATGCGCTGCTTACGGGCGGAAGGGGAGGCGGCGGCCGGAGGGAGGGGGAGAGGAACTGGGGAGGAGGCGGCGGCCGAGGAAGAGAGGGAGGGAAGCCGCCCAGATTGCCTGGGGTTTTAGGAGCATCGGCGGCGGCTGTGTTTGCTTGCGCGCAACCGAAAAGGAAAAGATGGTGTGTGCGGAAGGCGACCTCTGCTTCGCCTGTTCGCGGCGTGACTGTGTCCGGGTCGGACTCCGCCTTGTGAACTTTGCCCTTTTTTCCGGTGTCCACGGTGGTGCGGTTAGGCCAACTCCACCGCGCCACTCGAAACGGACGTCCGTTTTGTTCGGATTCTATCTGTTTGGATAGAGATTTAGGGTCGTGTCTAAGTATGTCCTGAGATGCGGTGGCCGTGCGCCCAGCGCGCGGACGCATCCCAACCGCATCCTGTCCGCATGCATTTTTCTTTGCAAGTCCTTAACTTTTTTTCATCATTCGTTTTTGGTACATGACAATACATCATCACATTTTGACTAATAAAGTAAGGCCAAAGAAAATAAGAACAATAAAAATACATTTTAGAAGATAGCCAACTTCCATAATTGCCCCCTTGAGTTGGGTTAGGGCCTTCTCGATGCACTCATTGCTGATCTATGGAGGAGGCTCGATCTGGCATCCTCCTTTCTTCTTCAAGGCAGAAGTAGATGTTGCTTCCTCAGACCTAGTCTCGTGTCTAGCCTCTAATCTAGCAACAAGTGCACGTGTCTCATTTACAGCCTTTATGCTAGCTAAAAGTGCACGAACATGTACTAAATTTCGCTCTATCAATATATCGATGTACTCTTCTTCTCAATACCAAAACTTGCATCAATTCTACACAACAAAATTTGAAGTTAGCACAACTAGTCAAATCTAGAACACAAACCGAAGCTAAAAAAGCGCATACCCCATCGTTTAAGCACTTGATGAACACCCATCCGGGATGTTCCAGCGTTGTAGACACGCAGCGCACGACCATCCTTGGGCAGTGGTCGCACTTAATGAGTGGCAACGGTGCGCCGGCGAGCTTTTGGGCAAGCACCGAGCCCGGCTGGCCGCCATTCGTGTATCTGCCGGCGGACCACCGACGGTGCAGATCCGAGCGGCTAGAGGAGGAGCCACTGCCTGCATGTGGCCTTGCGGCCCTGCCAGGGCCTTCCGGCGAGGTGCCCGGCCAATCCATGGCGCGGCCAGGCCTCCCACAACCGTCCGAGCTCAAGACCGACCGGATCCGCCCCAAAACCGGCCGGCGGGTGCGCAAACCAGGTGGCCGTGGTTGGGTAGCTCGGCGGCGCCGAGGGGAAGGGGTTGGGCGAGCTCGCGTCCGAACTACACGGCTACAATGGTAGCGGCGGCGGCGGCAAGGGGAAGAGTGGGGAAGAGTGGAGGGGGTGCGGCCGGAGGGAGGGGCGGATAGAAAAAGGCCTGCGTTGTGCCACCGACGGGCGGGCCAGGGAAGGACACGCGCAGACGACCCGCGCGTCCGCGTGGTGTCCGTTTCACCCCAAAAGCGGCGCAAACTTGGGCCGCGGATGGGTCGAAAGCGGACACAAAGCGGACAAAAGTCTGTTTGCGGCCGCGCGCTGGGCCGTCTCGTTTGTCCCTTTTACCCCAAACGGACGGGGACGGACAGGATAGGGTCGCGCGGTGGAGTTGGCCTTAGCCGGTAAACCGGCGTGCGCGGCTGCGCCTCAGTTGGATCCTGCCGTTGGAGCAACAACGTGCGACGTGCCCATGGGTTGGCCGGTGCTCCATTCGCCCTGGCCGGTCCGATTCTTTTTTCGATCTGGACTCGCCTGTCTGATTCCGTCCGCAAGCAGAACGAAATGGCCTGCCACACGGGAGTAAAAAGCAACTCAAATGATAAGGGCGTGTTTGGTTGCTTTCACTGTCGGGCCTGGCTCAGAGGGAAAAAACGAGCCAGGCTAAGCAGGTCCTGGGTGAGAGAAAAGGAAGCCAAAAATATAGATGTCAACTTGATTGGTTGCCTGCATTAGGAGGTTTTGTCATCGAGATGCAACTTTCACCCGGCGTTTGGTTGCATACATGCATATGATTAGAAGTTAACAAGTACACTTAATAGCGGCCTGGTTTGGCTTGACGCCGACGGCCTCATTTCCTCAAACACGTTGAGTGCGTCGTCGAATTGGCCGGCGCCGGAGCCTGATGGGGCCGCTCGTCGTAGAAGCCGTGCGCCACCTCCATCTCCAGGCAACACCGCTCGAACATCGCCGCCTCCGACCACGGCCCCTCGCGGCTGTCCTTGAGCTCAGCTCCTAGTACACCACGTAGTGCCCCGGGATGGTCATCGCGTCCGCCTAGCTCGTGAACTCCACGATGCTCGCGCCGTAGACCGCCAGCAGCCTGGTCGCCCGCTCCAGCGCTCGGCAAGAGGCGGGCAGGAGGCGCTGGCAGGGCGGGCTCGGACGCGAGCGCAGCGACGGGGAGGAGGCAGCGGCCACAGCGCGGTGGCCCGGTAGGGGAGGAAGTCGTCAAGCGAAGCTGCTGCAGCAGCAGGGCGCCCCCCCCCCTCGGGCGCGAGGGGCCCACCCCTGGTGGCGCACGAGCGAGGAGATGAGGCGGAGTGAGAGGGCCGCCGGTGTGCTTGCTAGTAGCGGGCAGAGCAGCGCGATACATGGCGGAGCGGGCGACCGGGAGCGTAGTGGCCATGGCCTCGGGTGTGAGGCGCGTGTGCAGGGGAGGCGAGGCAGGGGAGCAGGTGGCGAGACAGCGCGAGGCGCGGCCGCAACCGGCGCGGCCAACCGACGGGCAGGCGTGGTGGCGCGGGGCCGTCCTGCAGGCGCGCAGGGAGGGGAGGGGAGCGGCCGAGCTGCAGGGGGCCGAGCGAGGTTGGAGCAGCAGGGCAGGAGGCGGTCGGGCGCGATGCACGCGCACGGACGACGGCGGAGCTCTTCCCGCCGGAGACCCGTTTGGAGACGCTCGCGCAGTGGGTCCGCGTGGGCATCACCGTGGTGCTCCCGGCTGCGCTCGGCGCGCTTGTGCGGCATTGGCTCGCCCAGTGTTGCTGTCGTTGCTGCTGCGGCCGCCGCAGCAGCGAGCGAACAATGGTGGCTCCCGGCGGCGGCGACGCGCGCATGCCGCGCATCACGTTCGAGGGTGATCCCCGGACATACTTTCGCGACCTCCGTGCAAAGAAGCTCCTGCTCCCATGGCAGAGGGGATCGCATTGGAGTAGAGGAAGAGAGAGGGGATTGAGGATTAGGGAGAGAGGGGGGGATTAACCCGAGACACACGTCTCCAGAGAGCCACCCACGTGCGCGTGGAAGCATCGCTCGGGCCTGGCTCTCGGAACACTGCCAATTCGGTCGTTCCCAACGGGCCAGGCCCAAGGGTGCTTTAAAAATCGTGCTATGCGGACTGAACAGTGTATGCGGGGAACCAAACAACTGAGGTCCGAAAAGATGCTGCATCACGCGGGCCTGGTTGGCCTTGGTGCAGGCAACCAAACATGCCCTAAGTGTCATACGTATACATGTGGCACGAGGCACTTCGATTCTCACATTTTTTACAACTGAATTGTCATCCGTAAAAGAAATACTAATATTTGTCATTCAAAAAGAAGTTGTCTTACTTGATAACTAAAGTTGACATCATCGCGACACTAAACTTGCCATCAAAATCTTGTTTGGAGTTGCCGTGTTTGTGTCGTGTGGCACTTTTCAGCATCCAAAAGCAAAGGATGCGTCTGGCGAGCGACCATTACCAGCTAAGAGCGTGGCTAATAGAAGAGCCTGCTATCGCCTGTATACCCATATCACATCATCTAAAGGCTTCATAAGAGACTACTAATGTAATAGGCTGGCTATTAGATGGACTATACTGTCTAATGCTTGCATGTGAAAAGAGGCAAATAAGTGCACGTGATTGGCAGGTAGGATGGCGCGCCTGCGTTTAGCCCGCACGCCAGCTGCATGTTGGTTGTGTTGCATCGGAGGTTGAGCTGCAGCTGGGCGGTACACGGAGCGCCGACTCTGCTCTCTCTTTCTTCATTTCTTACTCCTTCAATAAAGGTTTTTGAGGGAGTCCTGGATTAGGGGGTCTTCGGACAGCCGGACTATATCCTTGGGCCGGACTGTTGGACTATGAAGATACAAGATTGAAGACTTCGTCCCGTGTCCGGATGAGACTTTCCTTGGCGTGGAAGGCAAGTTTGGCAATACGGATATGTAGATCTCCTCTCTTGTAACCGACTCTGTGTAACCCTAGCCCCCTCCGGTGTCTGTATAAACCGGAGGGTTTAGTCCGTAGGACAACATACAATCATACCATAGGCTAGCTTCTAGGGTTTAGCCTCTACGATCTCATAGTAGATCAACTCTTGTAATACTCATATCATCAATATCAATCAAGCAGGACGTAGGGTATTACCTCCATCAAGAGGGCCCGAACCTGGGTAAACATCGTGTCCCCTGCCTCCTGTTACCATCCGCCTTAGACGCATAGTTCGGGACCCCCTACCCGAGATCTGCCAGTTTTGACACCGACATTGGTGCTTTCATTGAGAGTTCCATTATGTCGTCACCATAAGGCTCGATGGCCCCTTCGATCATCGATAACGATGCGGGCCAGGGTGAGGTTTTCCTCCCCGGACAGATCTTCGTATTCGGCGCCTTCACACGATGGGCCAATTCGCTTGGCCATCTGGAGCAGATCGAGAGCTACGCCCCTGGCCATCAGGTCAGGTTCGGAGACTTAAACTACACTGCCGACATCCGCGGAGACTTGATCTTCGATGGATTCGAGCCCATGTCAGGTGCGCCGCACAATCACGATGAGCATGACGTAACTCTGCTGTCAGACAGTGTTCGGGACATCGCATCTGCAACTACTCCGACCTTCAATCCGGAGCAAATTGCGCCATCCGACGACGGAGGGATGGACCCCACCATGGAGGCCGCACTCTCAATGGCAATGGAGCCGGATACTTACTTTGCCCCTTACAAGAGCCGTGTTGCCGAACCACTAGATTCGTCTCCGGCCACGGACTCCGAGCCGCCTACATCCGTGCCTATCGAATCCGATTGGGTGCCGATCATGGAGTCCCGTGGATATCTTTCAGCACTCGTCTTTTGGCGATGTGCTAAATTCATTAAAGTCTCTCTCCTTGTCAGGAGAACCTTGGTCGAACTATGTCCGGCTAGAATGGGATGCGGACGATGAAGAAATTAGCTGGCCACCCACCACCCACTTAGTAGCCTCTGTCGACGATTTAACCGACATGCTCGATTTTGACTCCGCAGACATCGAAGGCATGGACGACGATGCAGGAGAGGAACAGGAACTAGTGCCCACAGGGCACTGGACAGCCACTTCACCACATGACACATACATGGTGGATACCTCCAAAGAAAACGATGACGAGGAACGGGAGGAGACAGCGGAGGATGACTCCTCCAAGAAGCAAACAAAGCATCGGCGTAGGCGCCGCTCCAAATCCCGCCTCGGCAAAAGCAACGATAACAACGCAAGAGAAAAAAAATACTCCAGTCGACTCCAAAGGAAACGACGACCTCATTGCCCCGGCGACAGAGCACGATGAACCTACAAACGGCGAACACAGTACGGATCCGACGCCCAAACACGGCGATGCCGAGGATAAACCTCATCAAACCCCCTCTGGGGAGGAAAACAGTCCGGACGAAGATGCACACATCATCCCGAAAACGAACTTGGAGCAAGAGAACCTCCGCAGAAGGCTTATTGCCACAGTGAGGAGTCTGAAGAAGTAGAAGCAAAGGCTTAAGGCCGAACAAAATACGCTCAACGACAGGTGGAACAAAGTGCTCGACAACGAAGAAAAGTATGGTGGAGGTTACCACACAAAGAGCTATCCAAAGCGCAAACTATGACCCGAATTCGACGATGAGGCCTTAGAGCCCATACAGCCGAAAAATAAAACGGCCAACCGGCCGAATCAACCACCATGTGACCGCAATAGAGCGGCTAACAAGGTCGCACATAAGTCAACACACGATCTACGTGAGGACTTGCGCCAAAAATCCAGTATGACCAGATCCATCTATGGATCTAGGAAGCGCGCTCCGGCACAAAATCAAAATCGAATACTACAACCGTCCGAACGCCATGATACATCCAAATATAGGGGTGCTGCACAACCCCTATGTTTCACCGATGAGGTGCTGGACCACGAATTCCCAGAAGGATTCAAACCAGTGAACATAGAAGTGTACGACGGGACCACAGACCCTGGGGTCTGAATTGAGGACTTTATCCTCCACATCCACATGGCTCGTGGAGACGATCTCCATGCCATCAAGTACTTGCCCCTCAAGCTTAAACGACCAGCTCGACACTGGCTGAAAAGCCTCCCCGAAAACTCAATTGGAAGTTGGGAGGAGCTCGAGGACGCTTTTCGGGTTAATTTTCAAGGGACCTATGTCCGACCTCCGGATGCAGACGATTTAAGTCATATAATCAACAGCCCGGAGAGTCAGCCCGACAACTTTGGAACAGGTTTCTCACTAAGAAGAACCAAATCGTCGACTGTCCGGATGCCGAAGCCTTAGCAGCTTTCAAGCACACCGTCCGAGACGAATGGCTCGCCAGACACCTCGGCCAAGAAAAACCGAGAACAATGGCAGCCCTGACAAGCCTCATGACCCGCTTTTGCGCGGGCGAAGATAGCTGGTTAGCCCGCAGTAGCACCAGCGACCCAAGCACATCCGAAGTCAGGGATGGCAATGGAAAACCACGATGCAGTAAAAACAAGCGTCGAAATAAAGAAGACAGCCCAGATAATACGGCGGTCAACGCCGGATTCAGGGGCTCTCGACCAGGTCAGCGGAAAAAGCCTTTCAAAGGCAGCAAAGATGGACCGTCTAGCCTAAACAAGATTCTCGACAAACTATGTCAGATTCATGGCACCCCCGACAAACCTGCAAATCACACCCACAGAGAATGCTGGGTCTTCAAGCAGGCCGGTAAGCTAAACGCCGAACACAAGGGGGGGAGACACCAAGCGAAGACGAGGACGAACCTCGCCAGCAAAGCACTGGAGGACAGAAAAAATTCCCACCAGAGGTTAAAACAGTAAACATGATCCATGTGACGAAGAGGAGAAGCAAACATGCACTCTGAGACACACGCGCCATAGAGCCCGTCACCCCTAAGTTCAACCCCTGGTTGGCCTGCCCGATCACTTTTGATCACGGGGATCACACGACAAGCATCCGGCATGAAGGATTGGCTGCCTTGGTGTTAGACCCAATAATAAACGGATACCACCTCACACGAGTCCTTATGGACGGCGGCAGTGGTCTAAATCTGATATATCAGGACACAGTCCGCAAAATGGGGATAGACCCGACAAAAATAAGCCATAGTAATACTACCTTCAAGGGAGTAATACCAGGCCCAGAGGCCCGTTGTACGGGCTCTCTATTACTAGAGGTTGTATTCGGTTCTCCCGACAACCTCCGAAGCGAAAAGTTAACTTTCTACATCGCTCCATTCCGAAGTGGCTACCAAGCACTACTTGGAAGAGCGGCTTTCGCTCGTTTTAATGCAGTACCGCATTACGCTTCTCTCAAGCTTAAGATGCCCGGTCCACGTGGCACCATCACAGTTAGTGGAAATATTGAGCGTTCTCTACGCGCGGAAGAATGTGCGGTGGCCTTAACAGCCGATCACTAGACGGCCTCACCAACCAGAATAAATGACAGGTCGCTAAGACCACGGACACGGCTAGACGAGTCCGGTGCCTCACTACACATGAGATTGGTTTGATGGTTAAACCCTCATCGATAGTACCAGGGGCTTCCCGCGTGTAATCAGGGCTAGTTCGGCTCAACTTGACTTACCTTGAATTTCAATGGTTTATTGATAATAACCAATTTTCTGGCACGACAACTTTCACCTAAGTTCTTCTTTTTTACAGATGACAATCGTGCTATACCCGTCCAGGACACGGCACAACAGAGACACAGGCGCAGACGTGCAGTAGGGACCCGCTCAAAGGTTTCTTTTCAGATTAAGACCCTACATAAACCTTTTTTAATGTCTCTTGTTGTTTAGATCCTCCGGATACTCAATACAACCGAGAAGGATGCTGACGTTATTGGCATGTGGCCACGTCAGGATATTGCACGTACCTGGACACTCGGGGTTTATTATTAAGGGCATTGTTCAGCCCGGCATATATTATAAAGACCGAATACCTTAGGGAGTGTTCGGCGTTGCGAGTTTGGCCTTATATGCATCAGCTCCGAATCATGTCTGTGGTCAAATGTTGGGTTTGCCCGGCTCCCGTGTTTTGCTACCTTACGTTCGACTCTATCGGCTAAGGCGGCACCGGGAGAACTACTGCGATTGTGCCCTGGTTCATCCGGATGAGCACCTCAGTAGAGAAAGCCGAAAACTGACTGTCATGATAAAGCGCGAGACTGGTCAACCACTCAATGACTTAGCGGAATCTTCGGGATTCCTCCGCATTAATGAAGGGCTGTTTCCCGGTCATGTACATACGCGCCCCGTATTCGGACGAGCGCGGAAGTACCAGGGGCTATATAGTAGTCCCACCATCAAACTCCTATGGCTAAGTGAAAGTGTTAAAGCAATATAGTCTGATTGCCTCGTTCGCTGTGCTACACCTCCTTCATGGACCAAGACGTTGGATCAAGTGTGAATACGCGTTTTTTGCGAACACCCCCGCATTATATGCGTGGGGGCTGAAGCCGACGACTACAATCTTTCAGGTTATATACATATATACATAAACGGCCGCACAAGAGGCATCATAATACTTTCAAGCAAAAGTGTAAACACAGCCTTCATAATTCAATAAAATTTTGTTTTTACAATAGGAATACATGTCACTAGAACATAATATTCTTCGAGCATTCCACCTCTATCGAACGAGCGCCTTCAAGGACCTCTTCAAAGTAGTGCTCGGCAGCTACTCGGCCCAGGGCCGAACCCTGTGTTGCAATAGTGGTGGCCTCCATCTCTGCCCAATATGTCTTGTCACGGGCAAGTGACATCTGCGCATCCTCTATGCACGCCGACCTCTTCATAGCGTCGATATGCGGCACAACACCAAGGAATTGTTGCACTAAACTAAAGTAACTATTCGGCCTTGGCCCTTCCGGCCACAGATGATCCACAACAGACCTCATGGCAAGTCCGGACAACCTATGGAGCTCGTCCCACTCGGCCATTCGCTCATTCAACAACAGCGGACGCACTGGAGCATGCAACTGTGACCAGAACAACTTTCCCACTTCATGATCTTTTTGATCCTTGAAGAACTCGGCCGCATCGGCACACTTGCTGCCAAATCCATGTATGCGTCTGCAGAACTCCATAGTTGATCAAGAGGAGCATACTTCGGATCTCCGAACTTAGTCCGCAACAAAAAGGGCTTCCCAGCCGCAATATCTGCAGCTTGACGCAGCTCCTCCTTTGTCGCTCTGATTTTGGAGCGGGCTTCCTTGGCTGCTACCATGGCCTTCTCCAGGTCCGTCGCCTTCGCTTGGCTTTCTTTTTCAAGAAGCTGGTAACGGTCAGCGACATCTTTCAACTCAACGTCCATCTTGGCTATTCTTTCCTTGCTCCGACAATGCGCGGCCTGTTCGGCCCTCAGCTCTTCGACTGCCTTTAGAGCGGCCACATCGCTATTCCTTGCTTGTTCCTTGGCTCGGGCAAGTTCCGCCCGAAGGGTATCCACGGTGGCAGCTCCATCTGCAGTCACAACATATTAAAGATACTGGCATCATGCTCCTCTTACTATGTGTTTATCACCGGAGAAATCACTTACCATGTGCCTCGTCAAGCCGCTTGTTGACAAGCACGATGTTGGCATCTGCCGCATCAAGCTGCCGCTTTAGCTCGGCAAACTCATCAATCCGGCTAGCCACCGGAACTTTAGCCACCTGAACATAAAGGTGGTCTGGTTATTACCTGGGAATATGATCTTCTGTTTGCCGTTGTTTTCAACGACAACCAGAGTCTCAGGGGCTACTATCTGCATAGGGCACACCTAACGTGTGTGGTATTGTCAAAAACATACACTATTTCATGTACCTCAAAGCCTTTGAGCAGACTCATAAAAGCTTCATGTAACCCGCTTTCGGCAGATGAAATCCTTTCAATCACCGTACCCATCAGCGTACGATGCGCTTATGAGATGGCCGCTTGCTCCAGAAGATCCTTCAATGCGTCCGACCGCACACTGTATGGTTCCGGACTCTTTTTGTTGCTCTCTTTAGGAGCCGAATACTGAGGACTTCGGGTGGCCAAAGGATTACCCTCTGGCCTTGGCGGATCAGGAGAAACCCTCCGTGACGACACTTCAGGGTCACTCGCCTCATGAGGCGGGGTGGCAGGGGGAGGTGTTTCTCTCTCCATCATCTCCGGAAGAAGATCCCTTAAAGACGAACTCTGTCGAGAAGGGCTACAATCCGAACTGCAAGATATATGCTTCGGTTATTATCTTCAGAAGTAATGTAAGATATTTTTACTTTTAAGTACCTTTTTACTTACAGCTAGGTAGAGGGCTGATCCCCTCGCGGACACTGTGCGGCAAGGATACCCTCCGAGGTAGGACCCTCTGGCAAAGATTTCTTCCCCCATTTGGAAACCTTTGTTTCCAGGTCTTCAGAGGTGGTCCTCTTCCTTCCTTGGGGAGAGGGGATTTCAGATTCTTCTCCCTGGTTGTCCTCCTTCACGGAGGCACTAATTCCCTCGGTTCGGATGAATGATGTGTGAGGCCTGCTTTCAGCCTCTTTATTCCCCCCTTCATCTTTCCCTGAGGGCGCCTGACAAGGCGCCGGCTCGAGCATTCTGTCTAGTACTGGATTGGCCAAGCCTTCGGGAAGGGGGCCCGAACACCTGATCATCTTTGCCTTTGTTATCCAGTCCTGGTCAAAGAGCGACTTTTCATAATGATGTTATGATAAATAGAAAGACAGCATGTTCGGCCATGGGATTACTTACTTGGGTATCGGGGCGATTACAGCTCAGACCCGCATCCTCGGTGGTGTTCGGACACTCTATTTGGGGTTTGAAGAACAATTTGTACATCTCTTCGAGCGTCATGCCGAGGAAGTGCTGAATAGTTCGCGGTCCTTCCGGGTTGAATTCCCACATACGGAGGGGTCGACGTTTGCAAGGCTGGACTCGACGAACTAGCATGACTTGCATAGTTGCATTACCTTGACCAGGCTGACATCTCTCTCAAGGAGATCTCGGATGCGACTCTGCAATATCGGCACATCATTTACTGGCCCCCAGTTCAGTCCCTTGTTGATCCATGACGTCAGTTGTGGTGGAGGGCCCGAGCAAAAGGCAGGGGCGGCTACCCACTTGGCACTTCGGGGAGCTGTGATATAAAACCATTCCCGTTGCCATAAACTAGACACCTCTGGGAAGGAGCCCTCTGGCCACGGAACGTCAGCACTTTTGCTTATTGCGGCACCTCCGCACTCTGTGTGACGCCCCTCGATCATCTTCGGCTTCACATTGAAAGTCTTGAGCCATAGGCCGAAGTGTGGGGTAATGCGAAGGAAGGCCTCACACACGACGATGAACGACGAGATGTGAAGGAGGGAATCCGGGGCCAGATCATGTCCATAATAGGACATGAGCCCCCTAACGAAGGGATCCAGAGCGAGGCCTAGCCCTCGGAAGAAGTGAGAGATGAACACAACACTCTCGTTGGGTTCGGGAGTGGGGATGACCTGCCCTCGGGCAGGCAACCTGTGCGAGATTTCGGCGGCCAGATACCTGGCCTCTCTCAGCTTCTTGATGTCTTCCTCTGTGACAGAGGAGGGCATCCACCGACCTTGGAGGTTGGATCCGGACATGGTTGAAGGTCCGAAGTGCCTGACCTGAGCCTTGGGTGTTGGAACTCGAGGCGGGGGAAGGATTCGATTGAGCACGAGAGGGAAAAAAGGACATGCCTCGGCCTCTTTATAAAGAGGATGAATATCAAGCGTCCTCCTCGTGGTCGTTTGGGACTTGCCTAAAATCGAGGAGTCATACTAACAAGCACGATTGGGTTACCCACGTCTGTATTGATGAGAATCCCATAATAAGGGGACACGATCTCTGCTTTGACAAGACGTGTGAAGAAAACCGCCTCGCAATATGTGCAGCGCTGGTTGAGAAAAACGGTTTGAATAGAGACTGGGCCATGGCATGATGTCAAAATGTGTCAGCAGATTAGATTTGTGGAAATATTATTCTCTCTACAGCGGTATGTGGAACTTGCTTTGCAGAGCCGGACACTATCCTTGTGTTCAAAATCTTCCATGGAGTATTCAGAGGAGGAACCCGCCTTGCAATGCCGCCGGACTCATCATCATTGAAGCCTGGTTCAGGGGCTACTGAGGGAGTCCTGGATTAGGGGGTCTTCGGACAGACGGACTATATCCTTTGGCCGGACTGTTGGACTATGAAGATACAAGATTGAAGACTTCGTCCCGTGTCCGGATGGTACTTTCCTTGGCAGGGAAGGCAAGCTTGGCAATATGAATATGTAGATCTCCTCCCTTGTAACCGACTCTGTGTAACTGAGGGACTCCTGGATTAGGGGGTGTTTGGGTAGCCGGACTATACCTTCAGCCGGAGTCTAGGACTATGAAGATACAAGATTGAAGACTTCGTCCCGTGTCCGGATGGGACTTTCCTTGGCGTGGAAGGCAAGCTTGGCGATGCGGATATTCAAGATCTCCTACCATTGTAACCGACTCTGTGTAACCCTAACCCTATCCGGTGTCTATATAAACAGGAGGGTTCTAGTCCGTAGGACAACTTCATCATACAACAATCATACCATAGGCTAGCTTCTAGGGTTTAGCCTCCTTGATCTCATGGTAGATCTACTCTTGTACTACCCATATCATCAATATTAATCAAGCAGGAGTAGGGTTTTACCTCCATAGAGAGGGCCCGAACCTGGGTAAAAACATCGTGTCCCTTGTCTCCTATTACCATCCGCCTAGACGCACAGTTCGGGACCCCCTACCCGAGATCCGCCGGTTTTGACACCGACATTGGTGCTTTCATTGAGAGTTCCTCTGTGTCGTCACTTTTAGGCCCGATGGCTCCTTTGATCATCAACAACGATGCGGTCCAGGGTGAGACTTTTCTCCCCGGACAGATCTTCGTCTTCGGCGGCTTCGCACTGCGGGCCAATTCGCTTGGCCACCTGGAGCAGATCGAAAGCTACGCCCCTGGCCATCAGGTTAGGTTTGGAAGCTTAAACTACACGGCAGACATCCGCGGGGATTTGATCTTCGACGGATTCGAGCCACAGCCAAGCGCGCCGCACTGTTTTGAGAGGCATGATCTTGCTCTGCCGCCGAACAGTGCCCTGGAGGCCGCACGCGCACCGGTTCCTACCCTTAATCCGGAGCCTATTGCGCCAATCGAGGATGAGCGGCTGGACGTCACCTCAGGGGCTACGATCTCAAAGGCGATCGAGCCAAACGTCAACCCCGCGTTCTACATGACCCGTGACTCCGAGGATCTGGATTCCTCTACGGACTCCGAACCCCCCGTGCCCCTACCGATCGAATCCGATTGGGCGCCGATAATGGAGTTCACCGCAGCGGACATCTTTCAGCACTCGCCCTTCGGCGACATCCTGAACTCACTAAAGTCTCTCTCTTTATCAGGAGAGGCATGGCCGGACTACGGTCAGCAAGGATGGGATGCAGACGACAAAGAAATTCGAAGCCCACCCACCACCCACTTTGTAGCCACTGTCGACGATTTAACCGACATGCTTGACTTCGACTCCGAAGACATCGACGGTATGGACGACGATGCAGGAGACAAACAAGAACCAGCACCTGTAGGGCGCTGGAAGGCCACCTCGTCATATGATATATACATGGTGGATACTCCAAAAGATGGAGATGCCGATGGAACAGCGGAGGATGACACCTCCAAGAAACAGCCAAAGTACCGGCGTCAGCGGCGCCGCTCTAAATCCCGCCAAAGCAAAAATGGTGATTCCGGCACAGGAGATAATACTACCCCAAATAGCACCGAAGAACACCCCCTACAGCAAGATTCGGCACAGGAAGATGGAGAAGCCAGCCCTCATGAGAGAGTGGCAGACCGAGAGGTTGAGGATGATAACTATATGCCTCCCTCCGAAGACGAGGCAAGCCTCGACGACGACGAATTCGTCGTACCATCGGACCCCGCCGAACAAGAGCGTTTCAAACGCAGGCTTTTAGCCACGGCAAGCAGCCTCAAGAAAAAGCAGCAACAACTTAGAGCTGATCAAGATTTGCTAGCTGACAGATGGACCGAAGTCCTTGCAGCCGAAGAGTATGAACTCGAACGCCCCTCCAAGAGTTACCCAAAGCGCAGGCCGCTACCCCAATCAGAGGAGGAAGCACCTACATCACCGGTGCACGACATGGCCGACCGGCCACCTCGCGGCCACGACAGAGAGGCCTCTCGGCCCTCCACCCAAGCCATGTCCCAGCGCCATTCAACCAAGGCACGGGAAAATGCGCCAGACCTACGAGACGTACTGGAGGACAAGGCAAGACAAACAAGATCGATCTACGAATCGCGCAGGCACCCCACGGCACGTGACGGTGATCTTCATTCCGGATACAACAAATCCGGCCGGGCCGAACACAACAGACATAGCTCCTTTGAGCTGCGTCGTGATATAGCCCAGTATAGAGGCGCCGCACACCCATTATGCTTCACAGACGAAGTAATGGATCATAAAATCCCAGAGGGTTTCAAACCCGTAAACATTGAATCATATGATGGAACAACAGATCCTGTGGTATGGATTGAGGATTATCTCCTACACATCCACATGGCCCGTGGTGATGATCTACACGCCATCAAATACCTCCCGCTCAAACATAAAGGACCGGCCCGGCATTGGCTTAACAGCTTGCCAGCAGACTCAATCGGTTCTTGGGAGGACCTGGAAGCCACATTCCTCGACAACTTCCAGGGCACTTATATGCGACCACCGGATGCCGATGACTTAAGCCACATAATTCAGCAGCCAGAGGAATCGGCCAGGCAATTCTGGACACGGTTCCTAATAAAGAAAAACCAGATAGTCGACTGTCCGGACACAGAGGCCCTAGCAGCCTTCAAGCATAATATCCGCGACGAGTGGCTTGCCCGGCACCTGGGACAGGAAAAGCCGAAGTCCATGGCAGCCCTCACGACACTCATGACCCGCTTTTGCGCGGGAGAAGACAGCTGGCTAGCTCGCAGTAACAACTTAGCAAAGAACCCTGGTAATTCGGATAGCAAGGACAAAAGTGGCAGTACACGCCGGAATAAGCAAAAGCGCCGCGTTAGCAGCGACAGCAACAAAGACACGGCAGTTAATGCCGGATTCAAAGGCTATAAATCTGGTCAGCAGAAAAAGGCATTCAAAAAGAATACTCAGGGCCCGTCCAGTTTGGACCGAATACTCGACCGCTTGTGCCAGATACATGGCACCCCCGAAAGGCCATCCAATCACACCAACAGGGATTGTTGGGTGTTCAAGCAGGCAGGCAAGCTAAGAGCCAAAAATAAAGACAAGGGGCTGCATAGCGATGACGAGGAGGAGCCCAGGCCGCCGAACAACAGTGGACAGAAGGGTTTTCCCCCACAAGTGCGGACGGTGAACATGATATATGCAACCCACATTCCCAAGAGGGAGCGGAAGCATGCGCTACGGGACGTGTACGCGCTAGAGCCAGTCGCCCCAAAGTTCAACCCATGGTCCTCCTGCCCGATCACTTTTGATCGAAGGGACCACCCCACTAGCATCCGTCACGGCAGCTTCGCCGCATTGGTTCTCGACCCAATTATCGACGGATTTCATCTCACAAGAGTCCTCATGGACGGCGGAAGTAGCCTGAACCTGCTTTACCAGGATACAGTGCGGAAAATGGGCATAGATCCCTCGAGGATTAAGCCCACAAAAACGACCTTTAAAGGCGTTATACCAGGTGTAGAGGCCAACTGTAAAGGCTCAGTAACACTTGAAGCAGTCTTCGGGTCTCCGGACAATTTCCGAAGCGAAGAGTTAATCTTCGATATAGTCCTGTTTCGCAGTGGCTATCATGCCCTGCTCGGGCGAACCGCATTTGCAAAGTTCAATGCGGTACCGCACTACGCATATCTCAAGCTCAAGATGCCAGGCCCTCGAGGAGTAATCACGGTCAACGGAAACACCGAACGCTCCCTCCGTACGGAGGAGCACACGGCGGCCCTCGCAGCGGAAGTACAAAGCAGCCTTCTTAGGCAATTCTCTAGTCCGGCCGTTAAAAAGCCAGACACTGCCAAGTGCGCCCGGAGTAACCTACAACAAGACCGCCTGGCACGTTCTGAGCAGGCGTAGCAATGTGGCCCCACCCCCATCCCTCGCGACATAGCGAAACCAGTGCCTCGCGTACATAACTACGCTCTAGAAATACCATGGGCGCAGGGGAAGGGGCACAATAACGGCAAACCCAAAATACGGCTTAAAACGTACTAGGGGCTGCCAAATTCTTTTTTTAATTTCCTCTTACTTTCAGGACTCCATACTTCGGACGACCTGTTCGGCAATTCAACTGCCGCACAAACGATGCAAGATCCAGGGAAGCAGACAAAGCATGCCGCATTATGGAACTCCCAGGTGGTCTCTGTTACGAGCAGTATACCTGTTTTTGCATACAATTCCGCGGCCTGCTCCTGGCCAGGACATGTTAAATATCCCAATATCTTTTGCTTATCGCACTACTTGTATCGTTATGCTTTGATAGCAGCCTTTCTATAAACAATGCATAGCTTTTTGTCTATTTTTTGCATTATCCTCCTTTCATATATATGTTTATTAAATGACATGTTGCACCCGTACACCATGGTACGGCAAACACGCCAGGGGCTTCAGTACCCCTCAATATGGTGTGAGAAGCCCGTACACTTTCACAAGTGCGGCACCCCGAACTTATAGCACTATATGCATCGGCTCCGAATCATGATTTGGGTCAATAGTTGGGTTTGCCTGGCTCCTATGTTTTGGTGCCTTACGTTCCGCTATATCGGCTAAGGTAGCACTAGGAGAACCACTGCGATTGTGCCCCAGTTGAGCTGGGTTAAGCACCTCAGTGGAGAAAGCTAAAACTGACTGTCATGATGAGGCGAGAGACCGGTCGCTGTTCGAGAGGTTTTTCGAGTCCCTAAAGACTTATGCCGCTTCGAGCGAGGAGCCGGCTTTGTCCGGCCAAGGTGTGGATAGCGCCCCGAACTCGGTCTTCCGAACTAGGGGCTTCGCCGAAATTTAAAATTATAGAGTTCTATGGCTAAGTGAGAGTGTTCAAGCATTATAGTCCGATTGTCTGGTTCGTTGTGCTGAGCGCCTCCCTCGAAGGACCCAACTATGGGAAAAACAGCGCTCAGGTTTATCCCAAACACCCCAGCACTAGTGGCATGGGGGCAGAAGCCGACGACTGGCCATCTCTCAATTTTTTGATAAATGGCCGCACAGAAAGTAATATTTTAAACTCAACAAGCATTGCTTAGCGCATATGAACAAGTTTTCAGCGCACAGGATAAACACGAGCGAGTTCATTCAAAAATTACATCCTTGGTACACTCATCCGCCACAAGGCGGGCACCCGCAAGAACATCCTTATAGTAGTTCTCGGGCTTGCGATGTTCCTTCCCCGGCGGCGGCCCGTCCCTCACAAGCTTCTCACCGTCCAGCTTACCCCAGTGCACCTTTGCACGGGCAAGGGCCCTACAGGCACCTTCGATGCAGACAGAGCGCTTGATGACCTCGAGCCTTGGACAGGCCTCCACCAGTGTGACGCCCCCGATTCAATCGTACACTAATCATGCACGCAAATGTGTACGATCAAGATCAGGGACTCACGGGAAGATATCACAACACAACTCTACAAATAAAATAAGTCATACAAGCATCATAATACAAGCCAGGGGCCTCGAGGGCTCGAATACAAGTGCTCGATCATAGACGAGTCAGCGGAAGCAACAATATCTGAGTACAGACATAAGTTAAACAAGTTTGCCTTAAGAAGGCTAGCACAAACTGGGATACAGATCGAAAGAGGCGCAGGCCTCCTGCCTGGGATCCTCCTAAACTACTCCAGGTCGTCGTCAGCGGGCTGCACGTAGTAGTAGGCACCTCCGGGGTAGTAGTCGTCGTCGACGGTGGCGTCTGGCTCCAGGGCTCCAGCATCTGGTTGCGACAACCAGAAAGAAAGGAAAAGGGGAAAAAAGGGGGGAGAAAGCAACCGTGAGTACTCATCCAAAGTACTCGCAAGCAAGGAACTACACTACATATGCATGGGTATATGTGTAAGGAGGCCATATCAGTGGACTGAACTGCAGAATGCCAGAATAAGAGGGGGATAACTAATCCTGTCGAAGACTACGCTTCTCGCAGCCTCCGTCTTGCAGCATGTAGAAGAGAGTAGATTGAAGTCCTCCAAGTAGCATCTCCAAGTAACATCTCCAAGTAGCATCTCCAGTAGCATAATCCTACCCGTCGATCCTCTCCTCGTATCCCTGAGGTAGAGCGACCACCGGTTGTATCTGGCACTTGGAAGGGTGTGTTTTATTAAGTATCCGGTTCTAGTTGTCATAAGGTCAAGGTACAACTCCAAGTCGTCCTGTTACCGAAGATCACGGCTATTCGAATAGATTAACTTCCCTGCAGGGGTGCACCACATAGCCCAACACGCTCGATCCCATTTGGCCGGACACACTTTCCTGGGTCATGCCCGGCCTCGGAAGATCAACACGTCGCAGCCCCACCTAGGCAAAACAGAGAGGCCAGCACGCCGGTCTAAACCTAAGCGCGCAGGGGTCTGGGCCCATCGCCCTGAGCACACCTGCACGTTGCGTGGGCGGCTGAAAGCAGACCTAGCCTAGTGGCGTTCCAGTCCAATTCGGCGCGCGCCGCTCCGTCGCTGACGTCTGAAGTGCTTCGGCTGATACCACGACGTCGGGATACCCATAACTACTCCCACGTAGATGGTTAGTGCGTATAGGCTCGTAGCCAGACTCAGATCAAATACCAAGATCTCGTTAAGCGTGTTAAGTATCCGCGAACGCCGAACAGGGCCAGGCCCACCTGTCTCCTAGGTGGTCTCAACCTGCCCTGTCGCTCCGCCACAAAGTAACAGTCGAGGGCCGTCGGGAACCCAGGCCCACCTCTACCGGGATGGAGCCACCTGTCCTTTCAGCCCCCTCGTCAGAATCACTTGCGGGTACTCAATGAGCTGACCCGACTTTAGTCACCATCAGTATAGTATGTATGTATGTATAGTATATACCCGTGATCACCTCCCAAGTGATCACGGCCCGATAGTATAGCAAGGCAGACTGACAAGAATGTAGGGCCAATGATGATAAACTAGCATCCTATACTAAGCATTTAGGATTGCAGGTAAGGTATCAACAGATGTAGCGACAATGTCAGGCTATGCATCAGAATAGGATTAACGAAAGCAGTAACATGCTACACTACTCTAATGCAAGAAGTATAGAGGAGAATAGGCGATATCTGGTGATCAAGGGGGGGGCTTGCCTGGTTGCTCAGACAAGGAGGGGTCGTCGGTGACGTAGTCGTACTCGGTGGCATCAGCGTCGGTCTCGTAGTTTACCGGAGATAAGAGGGGGAAGAAACAATGAATACAATGCAAACATAAACACGACGATGCGTGACGTGACAATGAGCGGTGCTAGGTGTGCCCTAACGCGGTAGTAGGTGATACCGGTGAAGGGGGGAAAACATCCGGGAAAGTATTCCCGGTGTTTCGTGTTTTCGGGCAGAGGAGCCGGAGGAGGAAAGTTGCGGGTTCGATAGGTTAGAGGGGTGTGGCGGACGAACGGACTGCGTATCCGGAATCGTCTCGTCGTTCTGAGCAACTTTCATGTTGAAAACATTTTAATCCGAGTTACGGATTAAAAGATATGATTTTCTAAAGATTTTATTAATTTCTGAAATTTAATTATTTATTTAATTAATTCGAAAAAATGTATTAATGACGTCAGCATGATGTCATGCTGACGTCAGCAGTCAACAGGGGTTGACTGAGTCAACCCTGACATGTGGGTCCCGTTCGTCATACTCTATTAACTTAATTAGCCTAATCAAAGTTAATTAACCTTAGTTAATTAGGTTAATTAGTGGTTAGGGTTAATTAAACAGAATTAATTAGATTAATTAAATACTTAATTAATTAATTAATTAACTAATTAGTTAATTAGTTTTAATTCATTTTCATTTTATTTTTATTTTTGTTTTAATAAAAACCATTCTTTTTAGGGGGTGGGGCCCCCATGTCATTGGCCCAGGGCCAAACGGGTTCGGTGGGTTCGGGCGCTGGAGCGGACAACCGGCCAGGGCGACAGGGAGCCCGTAGCCTGCCCGGGGCGGGGCGTGGCCGTGGCCACGGCGGGGTTGCCGCAGCGGGGCACCAGGAGCACCGGGGAGGCGTGGCCGTGGGCGTGGCGAGGGCGGTCGGCGCAGGCCACCGGGGCACAGTGGGGCGCCGGCCAACGGTCGCCGGCGCAAGGTCGAGGCAAGGCACGGCCAAGAGGGAACGGGGCCGCAACCGGGGCTAGCGGCGCCCAAGACGGAGGGTCGAGCGGTCCGGTGACCGGGGGGGAAACGAGGGCGAGGTTCGGGTCGCCGGAGACGGAGCTCCGGCGACGGCGCCGTTCGGGAAGAGGAGAGGATAGGGACCCGGGGGTTCGGTGGCCGGGAGGGGGGAACGAGGGCGCCGTTCGGCGAGGGGGGAAGGAGAGGGCACGGGGGGGGGGGGGGGAAGGCGGCGTGGCCGCGGGTGGCCGGAGCCGGGGCGGAGCCGGCGACGGGGCTCCGGGCGCGGCGTCGTTCGGGAGGGGGAGAGAGGGGAACGACGGAGGGGGAGGGGGCGAGCTCACATCGGGGCGCGCCGGGTCTATGCGAGCGGGCTCGGTGGAGGGCGGTGACGACCGGCGAGGAGGCGGGCGGGGGCGAGCTCGCCGGCGTCGGGGAGGCGGAGGGGGTCGGGATCGACCCGCGGCGGCGGTTGCTCGTGCTTGGGGGCGACGGAGGGGAGGAGGGGACCCCGGACGGTGGAGAGGAGGATGAGGGGGGGGGTCCGGGCGGCGGTGGGGCGGCGGGGGCCGCCGGCGAGGTGGGGGGGGGGGGCGACGGGGGTCTCGCCCCGATCTGGATCGGGCGAGGGAGCAGGGGAGCGTGGGTCGGGGCACGTGGGGGGGGAAGTGTGGGGCGGCTAGGGTTTGCCGCGGGGGGTGAGGGGATAAGCGACCGGCGCTGGGCCGGGCCAGGGGGGGAATGGGCCAGGGGGGGAGGGGCCAAGTGGGGAGGGGGAATGGGCCAGGGGGAATGGGCCAGGGGTTTTCCCTTCCCCCCCCCTTTTTTGTCTTTCCTTTTTCTTTTATTATTTCTATTTTCTGTTTTTAGTTTACTTAAAATGCCAAAGCATTTTACCAAAATTAGTGCACCCCACCATAATTAGGTTAGCTATTTTAGACAACCCCCGAACATTTTTAGTCTTTGTTTTGAAACCTTTTATCTTTGCTTTTGTTTTGATTTTGAATTCGAACCGGTTTCGAACTAACGCGAGTTTATCCACAGTAACCGAGGTGACGTGGCAACATTAGTGGGGATTACTGTAGCATAATTACCCGGGCGTCACAATTCTCCTCCACTACAAGAAATCTCGTCCCGAGATTTAAGAGGGAAGTAAGGGGAAAGTTCTGGTTACGATATTCTAACGGATCTTCTCGACGAAGTTAGTTCCTTTCGTTGATGTCTTCAATCCTTTATTCCGATGCATCATGATAAACTCGCCACCATTTCTTCGTGAACTCCATCGTACTTACGAATAGGTAAGGGGTAGCTCTACAATGCAAGGATGTTATAAGTGAAAATCATCTGGGGGTATCCCCAGAATGAACTTATGAGTATCTCGCGAGTTGAACAAACGACACACATCGAGAGCAAAGTAAGACAGGGCGATAAGAAGTTTCAAGCGGATAGGCAATCGTTCATTGCCTGAAGCAGGGTGCGAAAGGGTTCAGAGCAACGGGTATAAGTATTGCGTCCGATACCAGAATAGATCTACAGGCAAGTGGCCCGTGAATTACATACAAAGTCAAGCGTGAGGAATAACTTTGGGAACAGGGGGTGTACAGGAGAGTCAGGTTTCGATCCTGTGAAACTGTGGGTTATGGGCCCACCATGTGGTTAAAAGTAGAAGGTTGGTGACATCTTGCACGATCATGTAAGCAAGGCATGTTAGAGGAGAGTCTGAGGGTCATGTCGGCAACAACATAGGTACCAAGGGCGAGGGACGAAGAGAACCATTTTCCTGCTCGTTGAACGAGGCGGACCAATAGGCAAGGTTCTCGTCCATCGGTGGTTACTGGAATGTCATCAACAATAGTAATAGGGTCTTACTTACAGAGTGGTACAACGAGGTGCTTACCTAAGCAGGGGATTATCACTGCTTAGATTATATAGGTCACAAGAAGGGTCAAACAGACCCATGGAAAGGAAAATGTGATCATTAGGTTAAACAGAACAATGGAAAGGAAAAATGTGTTTAAACACATATTTCGGGGGTATATCCTTCCCAAGGATAAGCAGAGCATGATATCCATGACAGGATATAATGTAGAAAACCCTTTAGGTAAGGGGAGAGAAATTTCATGACATTACCCATACAACGGTGTTCGGATAATTGAGCAAGAAACATTTAGCATTGGGCTTCGGATGTTCTTGTTGAAAATCAGAGTATCGCAGACATGCTTCGAGATAGCATTGACATGGCCTTCAGGTGAAGATCAGACTTTGGAATCACGAAGGATCCATCTGGAATAACTTGTAGAATAAGTCTTACAATTTCCTCATGGATGAATGGATAACCTTGCTGAAAAGGAATCTATATTGATAGGTCCTCCAGCCGGGGGGGGGGTGCTAGGCATGACATCATGTTAGCGGGTCATCAAAGGATCAACATCATAACTCTTGGAAAGGTGTCCCAACCATCATATCTGACCGAGATTCAGATCCGATTGGTGTCAGGATACCTGAGATTCAGGATGTCTGAGAAGAAAAGGCGCAACACAAATCGTTGAAATGGCATTGCAAGCTTCTCGGGAAATGAACTATGGGAGCGGGTTTCTGAAGCAATAGTTCACCATTAAACCAAGGAGAGGACAAGGAGGTGTCTGGTGAACTCAACGGCAATTCACCGAGATTCCCAAAAGATGGATTTCCACCATTAAGTGAACAATGGGATAACATTTGTTAGATCAAATGATATAAGGAAGTATGCTCGAGGAAAACATACACAATTAAACACTGGTTGAAGGGTGCGCCCGAAGTACGGGTTGGGTTGCACGACCAATGTTAGAATGGTGATTCAATTAGCGAAGGACTTAGAATGAACTATCGCCCATTCACTTCAAAGCAATAGGGTTGTTAGAAGTTTTGAATTCACACGTCATAGCTCCATTGTCGGTATTCCGGTTGAAAACAATACGGGGACCAAGGAATGAACGAAGATGGCAAGAAGTATTATGATATCAAGAATTATTAAGAGGTGGTGAAATTCTCACCACATTCTTGACAAAAAGAGATGGTAATACTTCCGAGGTAAGGAAGATCAACTGCTGGGTAGCAGTGATCTCAAGGTTTACACAAAACACGAACAAGTTGTGTTGAACGGAAGGCAATAAGGTGGTCGATGAGAACAGGAATCATCGAGGGGCAAGGATGGTATTACCCATTATGAATTCAATTGAATTCCTGGAAGAGCTCATAAGGTTGATGATGACCACGACACAATTGTCGAGAGATTTCATGCAGATGTAGTCAATCAGCGACGACATCAAGTCAAAGGAATGATGAAGCAAGAGGTTATTGGAACCACAGTTACGACACAAACTCGAACTCAAGCTTGTTGTTTAAGGTGAAAGGTTATGACGAGGAAAATCGACGTAAGGTTAGTTCATCGTCGAAAATTGGTGCTCCGAGAATAAGGACCAGGTAGCACCGTTAGAATCGTCACGACAATGATATAGCCAAACAGGCTAGGAATGGCGTGATCGGGTAACAAACTCGTACTTATAGAAGCTTACTGAAGAGTTGTTGAACCGTAGAGCGGACTCGGTTCAGTTATCGGTGTCTTTGAGTGTTTAATAACTCAGAGCCCGTGAAAAATTGGAATCAGTGGGAAGGTAGTACTTGATGAAGAACTCATAAGAAGTTATGCAGTTCCATGATAATCTCGAGATACCAGGGGGGTAATACTCGAAGGTAGAGTAGAATAGAAGCTTGACAGGTGAAACGATGTGCAAAAGACAAGTAATTTAACTTGTCCGAGAAACGGGATCAAAGAAGAACAATATGGCCGGGACCACGATTGCAAAACATCAAATCCCAGATATAAGATGAAATTATACCAAGGGGATAATTAATTTAAGAGAAGCTTCGATGAGAAGATGTACATCGTGTCCATGGGCATGAACGCAAAGTTCAAGGTCGACTCCCACTTCTCCAATGCACAACCTTTCATTCACTTCTCGCGCTCAATGAAGTTGTAGTTTTGAAATTTTATCTGGCAAAATACCAGAAAAGTACGACTCGTGAAAACTTTCGAGTTCACACCTATTAAGGAAGGCATAGGTTCAACCCATTGGGGCATCTTAGAATCATATACCAAATCTTTAGAAGTAATTAACTCAAGCTCAAAGGCAGAGCATGGTTGAGAAAGCAAAGGATACAATTTACCAAAGGCATTATGTATCAGAGGAAAGGCTCACAAGGTTATTGAATATGAAGGGCGTTGTCAGATAAAATCCAACAAAGGATCTGGTGGTCCACAAGGGATCTGACGTGAGCATCGGTACTCAACTAGAGGAAGAAGAATGCAAGGAGATCAAATTATAGAAACAACTGACTAACTCAATTGTCAAATGCCAAGGAATTAAGATTTCCAAATCAAGGGATCAGAAGCAATGCTCTGATTAGGGATGGATAAGTTGAATAGCCTTAGGGTACAATCAAAGACAATTGGATTGGTCGAGAACCAATTCCAGTTAAAAGAATGGAAGCTCAGCCGGAAAGGTAATTTATAAGGATCAATGATGATTGCGTGTATTCGCAACATATTGAGTCAACAGACTCAAAATGATAATGACAAGGAATGTCAATAAGATTTCTATACTTATGGGATTAATCATAATGAAAGCAAACAAGAAATTCCAGAGCAATAGGTTGCTGAGGATTTTCGGAATATCGGTTGGTAATTCGAAGACTTTTGTGTAACACATGAACAACTGAGGGATGGGCAGATACTCGATAAATGCGAGAATTAACCGTAGGGGTATTCAAGTGACAAGAACAGCAAGGCAGTAAGCTCAAGGGATTATCGAAACCACGACGAGTTTCTCAGGGTATCTTGTAATAACAAGACCAATGGGGAATGATCGTAAGAATGGCAAGTGTAAGTAGTTATCCATAAGGATTTACCGGTGGTCGGGAATAGCAAAAGTGATGGGCACAAGGTCTCGAGAGAATATCAAAGAGTATCTCTGAAATCTTCTGGTGCAGTCGGTGACCATCTGGACTGAAGGGGCTCTCCGGGAGAAAGTATTTTCGAGAACCTAAAGTTAGTTTTTAGTAGAAATCGTTTAACCCGAATAGAAGAGGGTTCAGAATCCCAGAGTAAAGGTCGAGGAATAAAAGATCCTAATACCTCCCGATGGCGACGTGGGCCCATGGGCCACACAGCCATGTTAGTAAAAGTTTTTCAACGACTAGACTCGACTTCGGCCAAGGAGTGTGGAAGGGGGATTCCTACAGGCAGTCGGCTCTGATACCAACTTGTGACGCCCCCGATTCAATCGTACACTAATCATGCACGCAAATGTGTACGATCAAGATCAGGGACTCACGGGAAGATATCACAACACAACTCTACAAATAAAATAAGTCATACAAGCATCATAATACAAGCCAGGGGCCTCGAGGGCTCGAATACAAGTGCTCGATCATAGACGAGTCAGCGGAAGCAACAATATCTGAGTACAGACATAAGTTAAACAAGTTTGCCTTAAGAAGGCTAGCACAAACTGGGATACAGATCGAAAGAGGCGCAGGCCTCCTGCCTGGGATCCTCCTAACTACTCCTGGTCGTCGTCAGCGGGCTGCACGTAGTAGTAGGCACCTCCGGTGTAGTAGGGTCGTCGTCGACGGTGGCGTCTGGCTCCTGGACTCCAGCATCTGGTTGCGACAACCAGAAAGAAAGGAAAGGGGGAAAAAGGGGGGAGAAAGCAACCGTGAGTACTCATCCAAAGTACTCGCAAGCAAGGAACTACACTACATATGCATGGGTATATGTGTAAGGAGGCCATATCAGTGGACTGAACTGCAGAATGCCAGAATAAGAGGGGGATAGCTAATCCTGTCGAAGACTACGCTTCTGGCAGCCTCCGTCTTGCAGCATGTAGAAGAGAGTAGATTGAAGTCCTCCAAGTAGCATCTCCAAGTAGCATCTCCAAGTAGCATCTCATAGCATAATCCTACCCGGCGATCCCCTCCTCGTATCCCTGAGGTAGAGCGACCACCGGTTGTATCTGGCACTTGGAAGGGTGTGTTTTATTAAGTATCCGGTTCTAGTTGTCATAAGGTCAAGGTACAACTCCAAGTCGTCCTGTTACCGAAGATCACGGCTATTCGAATAGATTAACTTCCCTGCAGGGGTGCACCACATAACCCAACACGCTCGATCCCATTTGGCCGGACACACTTTCCTGGGTCATGCCCGGCCTCGGAAGATCAACACGTCGCAGCCCCACCTAGGCAAAACAGAGAGGCCAGCACGCCGGTCTAAACCTAAGCGCGCAGGGGTCTGGGCCCATCGCCCTGAGCACACCTGCACGTTGCGTGGGCGGCCGAAAGCAGACCTAGCCTAGTGGCGTTCCAGTCCAATTCGGCGCGCGCCGCTCCGTCGCTGACGTCTGAAGTGCTTCGGCTGATACCACGACGTCGGGATACCCATAACTACTCCCACGTAGATGGTTAGTGCGTATAGGCTCGTAGCCAGACTCAGATCAAATACCAAGATCTCGTTAAGCGTGTTAAGTATCCGCGAACGCCGAACAGGGCCAGGCCCACCTGTCTCCTAGGTGGTCTCAACCTGCCCTGTCGCTCCGCCACAAAGTAACAGTCGAGGGCCGTCGGGAACCCAGGCCCACCTCTACCGGGATGGAGCCACCTGTCCTTTCAGCCCCCTCGTCAGAATCACTTGCGGGTACTCAATGAGCTGACCCGACTTTAGTCACCATCTGTATAGTATGTATGTATGTATAGTATATACCCGTGATCACCTCCCAAGTGATCACGGCCCGATAGTATAGCAAGGCAGACTGACAAGAATGTAGGGCCAATGATGATAAACTAGCATCCTATACTAAGCATTTAGGATTGCAGGTAAGGTATCAACAGATGTAGCGACAATGTCAGGCTATGCATCAGAATAGGATTAACGAAAGCAGTAACATGCTACACTACTCTAATGCAAGCAGTATAGAGGAGAATAGGCGATATCTGGTGATCAAGGGGGGGGGCTTGCCTGGTTGCTCAGACAAGGAGGGGTCGTCGGTGACGTAGTCGTACTCGGTGGCATCAGCGTCGGTCTCGTAGTCTACCGGAGAGAAGAGGGGGAAGAAATAATGAATACAGATGCAAACAAAGCATCACAAATGATAACAAGGCAATAGCGGTGTTCGGTGTGCCCTAACGCGGTAGTAGGTGATACCGGTGAAGGGGGGAAAACATCCGGGAAAGTATTCCCGGTGTTTCGTGTTTTCGGGCAGAGGAGCCGGAGGGGGAAAGTTGCGGGTTCGATAGGTTAGAGGGGTGTGGCGGACGAACGGACTGCGTATCCGGAATCGTCTCGTCGTTCTGAGCAACTTTCATGTTGAAAACATTTTAATCCGAGTTACGGATTAAAAGATATGATTTTCTAAAGATTTTATTAATTTCTGAAATTTAATTATTTATTTAATTAATTCGAAAAAATGTATTAATGACGTCAGCATGATGTCATGCTGACGTCAGCAGTCAACAGGGGTTGACTGAGTCAACCCTGACATGTGGGTCCCGTTCGTCATACTCTATTAACTTAATTAGCCTAATCAAAGTTAATTAACCTTAGTTAATTAGGTTAATTAGTGGTTAGGGTTAATTAAACAGAATTAATTAGATTAATTAAATACTTAATTAATTAATTAATTAACTAATTAGTTAATTAGTTTTAATTCATTTTCATTTTATTTTTATTTTTGTTTTAATAAAAACCGTTCTTTTTAGGGGGTGGGGCCCCCATGTCATTGGCCCAGGGCCAAACGGGTGCGGGGTCGGCAATGGGGCACGGCGGGCGACGGGCGCCCGTAGCCTGCCCGGGGCGGGGCGTGGCCGTGGCCACGGCGGGGTTGCCGCAGCGGGGCACCAGGAGCACCGGGGAGGCGTGGCCGTGGGCGCGGCGAGGGCGGTCGGCGCAGGCCACCGGGGCACAGTGGGGCGCCGGCCAACGGTCGCCGGCGCAAGGTCGAGGCAAGGCACGGCCAAGAGGGAACGGGGCCGCAACCGGGGCTAGCGGCGCCCAAGACGGAGGGTCGAGCGGTCCGGTGACCGGGGGGGAAACGAGGGCGAGGTTCGGGTCGCCGGAGACGGAGCTCCGGCGACGGCGCCGTTCGGGAAGAGGAGAGGATAGGGACCCGGGGGTTCGGTGGCCGGGAGGGGGGAACGAGGGCGCCGTTCGGCGAGGGGGGAAGGAGAGGGCACGGGGGGGGGGGGGAAGGCGGCGTGGCCGCGGGTGGCCGGAGCCGGGGCGGAGCCGGCGACGGGGCTCCGGGCGCGGCGTCGTTCGGGAGGGGGGAGAGAGGGGAACGACGGAGGGGGAGGGGGCGAGCTCACATCGGGGCGCGCCGGGTCTATGCGAGCGGGCTCGGTGGAGGGCGGTGACGACCGGCGAGGAGGCGGGCGGGGGCGAGCTCGCCGGCGTCGGGGAGGCGGAGGGGGTCGGGATCGACCCGCGGCGGCGGTTGCTCGTGCTTGGGGGCGACGGAGGGGAGGAGGGGACCCCGGACGGTGGAGAGGAGGATGAGGGGGGGGGGTCCGGGCGGCGGTGGGGCGGCGGGGGCCGCCGGCGAGGTGGGGGGGGGCGACGGGGGTCTCGCCCCGATCTGGATCGGGCGAGGGAGCAGGGGAGCGTGGGTCGGGGCGCGTGGGGGGGGGAAGTGTGGGGCGGCTAGGGTTTGCCGCGGGGGGTGAGGGGATAAGCGACCGGCGCTGGGCCGGGCCAGGGGGGGGGAATGGGCCAGGGGGGGGAGGGGCCAAGTGGGGAGGGGGAATGGGCCAGGGGGAATGGGCCAGGGGTTTTCCCTTCCCCCCCTTTTTTTGTCTTTCCTTTTTCTTTTATTATTTCTCTTTTCTGTTTTTAGTTTACTTAAAATGCCAAAGCATTTTACCAAAATTAGTGCACCCCACCATAATTAGGTTAGCTATTTTAGACAACCCCCGAACATTTTTAGTCTTTGTTTTGAAACCTTTTATCTTTGCTTTTGTTTTGATTTTGAATTCGAATCGGTTTCGAACTAACGCGAGTTTATCCACAGTAACCGAGGTGACGTGGCAACATTAGTGGGGATTACTGTAGCATAATTACCCGGGCGTCACAACCAGCCGCCGCACTAGCCCGAAGTAGTTCCCAGGCAGGGCCTCTCCAGGCCACAGCCGAACTATGAAGCCCTTCATGGCCTGTTCGCCCACCTTGTGGAGCTCGAACAGCTACTTCAGCTGGTCGCTCAAGGGCACAGGGTGTCCGGCCTCAGCGTACTGAGACCAGAACACCTTCTCCATCGAGCTGCCCTCTTCAGCTCGGTAGAATGCGGCGGCGGCGGATACGCCGCGGGGAAGATTTGCGAATGCCCCTGGAGAGCTCCGGATTCGGGTAAGTAACAGGTAGTTCACTTTTATATTTCTGCTTTGCATAAAGAATGCCTTACCCGCTGCTATCTTTTTCATCTCCTCCAACTCTTGGAGGGCCTTTTGGGCTTCGGCCTTGGCAGACTTGGCAGTCTCAAGGGCCGCCGCAAGCTCGGACGCTTGCGTCTTTGACTCAAGCTCCAAACTCTCATGTTTTTTCATGAGAGCCTGAAGCTCTTGCTGCACCTCGCCAACCTGGGCCTCAAGTTTCTCTCGCTCGGTGCGCTCCGCGGGCGCTTTCTTTTCGGCCTCGGACAGCGCCTGCTTGAGGGTTGCCACCTCAGTCGTGGCCCCTACAATAAGCTGTACAATCCTGTTATTTTTTGCAATCATGTCTTTTTATAGGCACTTTTTATGTAAGGTATTTTCTTACCTTCTTTCTCCTCGAGCTGCCGCTTGGCAAGGCCGAGCTCTTGCTCGGTCCGCTCGAGGCCCTGTTTCAGGGCACCCACCTCCGCAATCAGTGCGGCGGTGGCTAGCAGCGATGCCTGCATACGCATATTGATTCTTTATTGTTAGATTCCTGCGAAATTTAGTAGATCCTCTATTCGGCTTTTCTTTCCGAACGCCAAATAGAGCATCAGGGGCTACTTTCTATGCGGTTATATTCTTACATATTTTTTACTTACCTCGAAGCCTGTTAGAAGGCTAGTGCAAGCTTCACTCAGTCCACTCTTGGCGGACTGAACCTTCTGGATCACCATACTCATAATAGTACGGTGCTCCTCATCGATGGAGGCGCCGTCAAGCACCTCCAGCAGATTGTCCGGCACCTCCGGTTGGACAGAGGCCGCCGGCTCAGAAGGCTTGCTCCTCTTGGAAGGAGTTCGCCTACCGCGGTCCGGAACTGTTGAAGATTCCGGCGGTGTCCGGCACAAAGCCGGACTTGGAGCCCTGGGGGGTCTTGCCCCCTTTACTCCTGGGGTTCGGGAGGTCGCCTTGCGGCTCCTCCAGGACCACCTCCTCCTGCCCCGGATCTTGTTGCGATGCCACTTCGGTGTCATCCGCAGTGCGGGGGGAGATAGCAGGCGGAACTGAGTTCACGTCCGATGAATCCAGGGAGCCGCTCGACGACTCGTTGAGTTCGGCCCGGGGCGGGCTGCATAATTATGTTCGACATTAGGGAAAGCTGTGCGACAAAGGAATGTCATGAGTTACTCTGATATTCGAATACTTACGATTTTGCCGGACGCTTGGCCCTATCAGGCCACTCCTCTTCGTCCTCTTCGGCGTCGAGGGAGTAGTTCGGCGGAGGGGTCTTCCTCTTCCTGGACCCTTCGGCCTCCCCCGTTGGGGCGGCCTTCCTTTTCTTTCCTCCCCCGCTGGAGGGGGAGTTTTCTTCTTCCTCCTCCTCGTTCTCACGGGACGAGAGCGTCTCGGACTCGTCGGATGACGAGTCTGACACCACCACATTACGGGCACTCTTTCGAGTCCCCGTGGCCTTCTTCTTCTTGGCCTTCTTCTCCGGCACCACATAAGGTGCCGGAACCAGCAGCTTCACTAGGAGAGCAGGGGCTGGGTCTTCAGGCAAGGGAGCCGGACAGTTAACCGATTCGGACTGCGCCTGCGAAGCCTGTCAAAGGTGAGGGAGTTTAGATCCCGCATAGAGTCAAACTATGGAAAAACTTAACATCCTGTAAAAGGTGAAAATAGCTTACCTCACTAGCGTGACGCTGCGAGCTGTATCCGTGGTCCTCGGAAGCGGATGTGGGAGCCTCGGCGCCTTTGGTTAGCACCTTCCAGATGTCTTCATACGTCGTGTCGAAGAGCCGGTTAAGGGTTTGGTGCTGCGCCGGGTCGAACTCCCACAGATTAAAGCCCCGTTGTTGACACGGGAGGATCCGGCGGACGAGCATAGCCTGGACTACATTGACAAGCTTGATCGGCTTGCTCACCAGGGACTGGATGCATGTCTGCAATCCGGTCACCTCTTTTTCGTCGCTCCACGACAGGCCCGTCTCTTTCCAGGACATAAGTCGCGTGGGGGGTCCGGATCGGAACTCGGGGGCTGCGATCCATTTTGGATCGCACGGCTCGGTGATGTAAAACCACCATGATTGCCACCCCTTCAGGGTCTCCACGAAGGAGCCCTCGAGCCATAGGACGTTGGCCATCTTGCCCGCCATGGCGCCTCCGCACTCCGCCTGGCTGCCGCGCACCACCTTGGGCTTGACGTTGAAGGTCTTGAGCCAGAGGCCGAAATGGGGGAGGATGCGGAGGAAAGCCTCGCACACAACAATAAATGCCGAGATGTTGAGGACGAAGTTCGGGGCCAGATCATAGAAATCCAGGCCATAGTAGAACATGAGCCCCCAGACAAATGGGTGGAGTGGGAAACCCAGTCCGCGGAGGAAGTGGGGAAGGAATACTACCCTCTCATGGGGCCTTGGGGTGGGGAGAAGCTGCCCTTCCTCGGGAAGCCGGTGTGCGATGTCCTTGGACAAGTATCCGGCCTTCCTTAGCTTTTTGACATGGCCCTCCGTGACGGAGGAGACCATCCACTTGCCTCCCGCTCCGGACATTGCTAGAGGAGGTCGAGGTAGGAAGTGCGGACTTGGGCGCTAGAGCTCGAGTGCGCAGGAGATGGATAGGCAAAGGAGGAAGGAGGCATAGGTAAAAAGGTGGATCCTTATCCCCTTATATGGGCGGATGCGGTTGTGCGTCCCCACCAGCCTAGTAAAACTCGCTTGCCTCCCAAGCGCCGTGATAAATGGCGCAGTTGGGTTACCCACATCCGTATTGATGAGAATCCCGTAAAAGGGGGGACACGATCTCTGCTTTGACAAGACGTGCCAAGGAAACTGCCTCGCTAAACGTGCTGAGGTGGAAAAGTAAAAATGATTCGAGTAAAGGACTTGGCTGTAGTGTGATGTCATGCTGCGGAATGCGTCAGCAGATTAGATTTGTGTTGATATTATTCTCTCTATGGCAATATGTGGAAACTTATTTTGCAGAGCCGGACACTATCCTTGGTGTTTAAAATCTTCTTGAAGGACTTGGAGGAGGAACCCGCCTTGCAATGCCGAAGACAATCTGCGCGCCGGACTCGTCGTCATTGAAGCCTGGTTCAGGGGCTACTGAGGGAGTCCTGGATTAGGGGGTGTTCGGGTAGCCGGACTATACCTTTAGCCAGACTCCAGGACTATGAAGATACAAGATTGAAGACTTCATCCCGTGTCCGGATGGGACTTTCCTTGGCGTGGAAGGCAAGCTTGGCGATGCGGATATTCAAGATCTCCTACCATTGTAACCGACTCTGTGTAACCCTAACCCTATCCGGTGTCTATATAAACCGGAGGGTTCTAGTCCGTAGGACAACTTCATCATACAACAATCATACCATAGGCTAGCTTCTAGGGTTTAGCCTCCTTGATCTCGTGGTAGATCTACTCTTGTACTACCCATATCATCAATATTAATCTAGCAGGAGTAGGGTTTACCTCCATCGAGAGGGCCCGAACCTGGGTAAAAACATCGTGTCCCTTGTCTCCTGTTACCATCCGCCTAGACGCACAGTTTGGGACCCCCTACCCGAGATCCGCCGGTTTTGACACCGACAGTAACCCTAGCCCCCTCCGGTGTCTATATAAACTGGAGGGTTTAGTCCGTAGGACAACATACAATCATACCATAGGCTAGCTTCTAGGGTTTAGCCTCTATGATCTCGTGGTAGATCAACTCTTGTAATACGCATATCATCAATATCAATCAAGCAGGATGTAGGTTATTACCTCCATCAAGAGGGCCTGAACATGGGTAAACATCGTGTCCCCTGCCTCCTATTACCATCCGCCTTAGACACATAGTTCGGGACCCCCTACCCGAGATCTGCCGGTTTTGACACCGACAGTTTTGCTGACATGTAACGTTATAGCCAGCTGACCAGGACCTATTATACTTGCTCTAAGTGTCTCAAGCGATTGGCTCAAAAGAGAAAGACTCGGATATCCAACGAATGTCAGATTTTTAGGCATGGCAAAAGGATTAGATAATATGCATCCCAATCACATGAGATGTTTCCGGGTGCACATGTTGAGCACTTGGCTACATCATGCTCTGTTCATAGTCCTATTATTATCTGGGCTGTACCAGATGTGGCAAAACGTTGCCAGCCAGCCCCACTGTACGAGATTGTGTGGGAAAGGCACCCGGCTCTACCGGGGCTGATTGCGGACATTTGGGAAAAAATAAATCCGAATGGGGAGTTGGGTTTGGAGCGTGATACCTCAAAGATATGATGAGTAATTTGATAGCTTGGACCTTGGAGTAAGGACCACTTTGGTCATGTTACAAAGAAAATTAAAAAACTAAGGAAAGAACTATCAGAATTGCATATTGGGAGAGCGGATCGAGCCACATACATCATAAAATGAACCAACTTGATGAACTTCTCTGTAGGGAAGAGATGCTTTTGTTGCAGTGATCTCATATAACTTGGTTAAAGGAAGGAGAGAGGAACTCAACCCATTTACATCGTCGGGCGGTGTGGAGGGAAAGGAGAAATCATATTCAGCAGCTTCGTAAGGATGATGGTACTTGGTGCAGTGTGCCGTCCGTAGGGCTACTTCCTATTACAAGGAAGTGTACACCAAGGACCCAGCTTTTAAGTCCCGACGTGGTCCTTGATTGCATAGAACCAAAGGTAATTGTTGATATGAATGCATCCTTATGTGTGCCATTTCAGAGCAATAGGTGGCAGGTGTGTTATGTCAGATTGGGCCTCTTAAAGCGTTAGGTACAGATGGTTTTTCTGCTAGGTTCTATTAGCGTAATTGGGCGGTATTGAAAGTTGAAATTATTGCCGCGATTTTGGAATCCTTCAAGTCAGGTGTTAGGCCTGATGGTACTAATGATATTGCCATTGTCCTAATACCTAAAGTTCCTCATCCCAGGGAGCTAAAGGATTTTAGGCCAATTAGTTTGTGCAATGTGGTGTACAAGATCATGTCTAAGTGCTTGGTTAATCGGGTGCGGCCTTTGCTCACTGGTTGGAAACCATAGTGCTTTTATTCCAGGAAGGCTTATTTTGGATAACTCGATAATTGCTTTCGGATGCATTCATTATATTCAGTCCCTGAGGCATGGCCAGTCGGCTACTTGTGCATATAAGTTAGATCTGTCAAAGGCATATGATCGTGTTGACTGGGAGTTTCTTGAGATAGCTTTGCTTAAGTGGGGCTTTTCCACTGCATGGGTATCCTGGATCATGGCTTATGCAAAACCAGTTAAATATTTAGTTAAGTTCAATGGGAAGTTACTGGATTCTTTCACCCCTAGAGGGGCCTCCACCAAGCCGACCCTTTGTCCCCCTTTTATATTCATGTTTGTTGATATGCACTTTCTGCTCTCATTAATAAAGCAAAGTGCGGAGGAAGGGTTGATGGGGGTTACCATATGTCGTGGATCCCCTATTATCTCACATCTATTGTTTGTGGATGACGCTATGTTAATATTTCAAGCTTCTGCGCAACAGGCGAGAATCATCAAAGGTTTGTTGAACACATATGCGTCAACATATCAACCCGGCCAAGTGTTCCATGTTTTTTTATAATTGTATGGATGTCATGGCGAATGAGATTTAAAGTATTCTTAAATTTTTGCAACAAGTCTTTGGCCCAAAGTATTTGGGCCTACCAGTGCACAATGGAAGGATTCATAAAGGTCAATTTGAGATAGCTGAAGAAAGAATGCGTAAAAGGTTAGTATATTGGATTGAGCAATATGTATCTTCTGGTAAAAGAGAGATATTGATTAAATCTCTCACCCAAGCAATCCCTACCTATGTTACGAGTATCTTCAAATTACCGACATTTGTTTGTGATGACCTGACATGACTAATGACACAATATTGGTGGGGATCTGAGAACGGGGAAAAAAAGATAGCATGGCTCAGTTGGGAGAAGATGAAACTCCCTAAAGCGAAGGAGGTACATGGTTCCAAGATATGAGAGATTTTAACCGGGCTTATAATTAACTAAACAAGCTTGACAGTTACTGGATACCCCTGATAGCTTTTGTGGGCGTCAGCTGCGTGCTAAGTATTATCCAAATGGAAACCTTTGGGACACTGTATTTTTAGGCAATTAATCGACGGCATGGAAGGGCATTGCATATAGACTAGAACGGGTTAAAATGTATAAATGGCGTGTTGGTGATGGTTCTTTAATTCGAACTTGGAGAGGCCCCTGGATCCCTGGTGGCAATGATTTTCGCCCTGTCACGCCAAAGCGGAATTGCCAGTTCAATTGGGTTGCGGACTTTCTAGATGAACATGGGGTGTGGAACCAACAAAGATTGCATGTGCACTTTTGGGAGGTGGACATCCATGAGATTTTGTAAGTGCGTGATACGTCTCCAACGTATCTATAATTTTTTATTGTTCCATGCTATTATATTATCCATCTAGGATGTTTTATATGCATTTATATGCTATTTTATATGATTTTTGGGACTAACCTATTAACCTAGAGCCCAGTGCCAGTTTCTGTTTTTTCCTTGTTTTTGAGTATCGCAGAAAAGGAATATCAAACGGAGCCCAATTGACCTGAAAATTTACGGAGATTATTTTTGGACCAGAAGAAGCCCACAGAGCATTGGAGATGGGCCAGAGGAGTCCCAAGGCACCCACGAGGGTTTGGGGACGCGCCCTACCCCCTTGGGTGTGCCCCCTACCTAGTGGTTGTCTCGTGGTCCCCCCTGACTTGTTCCTGACGCCAACGCCTCTTATATAACCCCAAACTTCCAGAAAGAAACCTAGATCAGGAGTTCTGCCACCGCAAACCTATGTAGCCACCAAAAACCAATCGGGACCCTGTTCCATCACCCTGCCGGAGGGGGGATCCATCACCGGTGGACATCTTCATCATCCCGGTGCTCTCCATGACGAGGAGGGAGTAGTTCACCCTCGGGGCTAAGGGTATGTACCAGTAGCTATGTGTTTGATCTCTCTCTCTCTCGTGTTCTTGATTCGACACGATCTTGATGTATCGCGAGCTTTGCTATTATAGTTGGATCTTATGATGTTTCTCCCTCTCTACTCTCTTATAATGGATTGAGTTTTCCCTTTGAAGTTATCTTATCGGATTGAGTCTTTAAGGATTTTAGAACACTTGATGTATGTCTTGCATGTGCTTATCTGTGGTGACAATGGGATATTCACGTGATCCACTTGATGTATGTTTTGGTGATCAACTTCCAAGTTCCATGACCTTGTGAACTTATGCATAGGGGTTGGCACACGTTTTCGTATTGACTCTCCGGTAGAAACTTTGGGGCACTCTTTGAAGTTCTTTGTGTTGGTTGAATAGATGAATCTGAGATTGTGTGATGCATATCGTATAATTACTTGAGGTGACATTAGAGTATCTAGGTGACATTAGGGTTTTGGTTGATTTGTGTCTTAAGGTGTTATTCTAGTACGAACTCTAGGATAGATCGAACGGAAAGAATATCTTCGTGTTATTTTACTACGGACCCTTGAATGGATCGATCAGAAAGGATAACTTTGAGGTGGTTTCATACCCTAAAATAATCTCTTCATTTGTTCTCCGCTATTAGTGACTTTGGAGTGACTCTTTGTTGCATGTTGAGGGATTGTTATATGATCCAATTATGTTATTATTGTTGAGAGAACTTGCACTAGTGAAAGTATGAACCCTAAGCCTTGTTTCAACGCATTACAATACCGTTTTTGCTCACTTTTATCATTAGTTACCTTGCTGTTTTTATATTTTCAGATTACAAAAACCTATATCTACCATCCATATCGCACTTGTATCACCATCTCTTCGCCGAACTAGCGCATCTATCACTGTTCAAGATATCATCCGATATTTCAATAAATCGGCCGATTTATCGCTTACCAGTATCTGACCGGTAAGATATATCGGTCGATAAATCAACTGATATGACGATAAATCGGCCGATATGCCGATAAACTGGCTGATTTACCCCTTATCATAGGTCGGCCGATAAGTTCCCGATAAGCGATATCCCCAACATTGGCATTTATACAATTTACCATTGCATTGGGTGTGTTGGGGACACAAGAGACTCTTTATTATTTGGTTGTAGGTTGTTTGAGAGAGACCATCTTCATCCTACGCCTCCCACGGATTGATAAACCTTAGGTCATCCACTTGAGGGAAATTTGCTACTATCCTACAAACATCTGCACTTGGAGGCCCAACAACGTCTACAAGAAGAAGGTTGTGTAGTAGATATCAGTACGTACTTCACCAAGGAACCAACAAGTCTTCTTTGGAACCGGATCCTCTAACTTGAGAAGGAAAGTCACGGTGCTACAGTGCTAGCCTAGTGTAAAATGAAGAAGGAAAAGAGAAGGTCAGTAGATAATTAGCAGGTTGTTTACTGTTGGTATTTACTGTATAAATAAATAATCTAAAATTAATTTTATTTCACCATCAACTTATTTATGTGTAATTACTATAGATATACATAGTAGATCATCAATTTGCAAATTAATTTGAGTCATTTTAGCCTTAATCGTATAAATAGAAAGAAGGCAAGTTAGGGTACTGTAGCTCCTCTAACTTCGCTTACCAATGTTATAGGGATCCTCTAACGTTGAGAAGGAAAGTCATGGTGCTATAGACTTCGCTTCCCAATGTTAGAGGATCGAGTTCCTCTGTGTTTCATGCAGTGCAGCTATGGGACTTGATGCGAACAGTGTGGTCTTTGCCAGGGCGTTTGATGCTCGTTGATTCTGGGCAGGAATGGGTACTAAATTTGCTTATCGATTGTGATGAGGCGGTGAGGGACACGCTAATTATCCTCATATGGAGAATCTAGTTCATTCGATCATATGTTATTAACGGGAAGGAAGTCGTGAACCAACCTATGGTTGGATGGTTAGAAAGACTGTGGTGTCTCCAGTCCACCAGGGTTCAAGTCCTGGTGCTCGCATTTATTTCTGGATTTATTTCAGAATTTCCGGCGATGCGCATTCAGTGGGAGAAGACGTTCCTGTCGACGATGAGGTGCCTACGGTGACTTCATAAATTTCAAGATGATATGTCGGCTCAGTCTTTCGGAGGTGCTCATAGGGATAGGGGGTGAGTGTGTGTGTTCATAGGGGTGAGTGTATATGCGTGTATATGAGTGCTTGCGTCTGTACTGTGTTAAAAAAAGACGGGAAGGAAGCCTCGTTATGAGTGGCATCGATAGAGTATTTGCAAAGCTATATGTGCTCCTTGAAGTTGGTTCGTGGATCGTTTCTGCCGGTAGATGGCATTGCAGCGGCATGAATGATTTAAAGAAGGCTAGATGGAAGTGTGATTTTTGCTGCTTACATGATTAGTTTTCAATTGTAGTTATGCATTAGAAGCTAAAATTCATGCACTGATGCATGGTATGATCTTGGCAATACAACATTCTAAAGGGCCGGTGATGGTCCAATCAGATTCCCCAGAGGCGTTGGCAACAGTGTCTAGGAAAGGTTTACTATGGTTGGCCTATGGCCATCTTGTGTCTGAAATCAAGATCCTGGTGGAAAAGAAAGAGTTTATATTCAAATGAAGCTTAAAAGAGAACATAATAAGGTTGCACAATGCGTCGTACAGTCAAACTGAGTGTAGCACTGCGTTGTGGCTAGAGCTAGGACAACCATATATAGAGGAACTCTTGCCTCTCGATTGTAACCCTATTACTACTATGGAATAAATTTCTTTTACCACACACAAGAAAAACACCAACTCCAACTCTACCTAACAATCGGCCCCCACGTCGCTCGCATTGGGCAGCTTGGGCGGTGCCTCCTTCCGCGGCGGCCGCGGCTACCCCAGCCTCCTCCTCTCCTCGCCGTCGCTGGCATTAGCCACCGGGGCAAAGCCCCCATCTGGTGTCGATGGCGGCGGGACAGCGCCCGCATTCATAGTATTCTTCCAACCCCTAGTACATTTGCCAGACTTGTCCGTGGTTGCTGCTCCAACGACGTGAACCTGCTCGCGGCCTTCACAGCTGCTACTCCTCGGCTGCTCGGTGGCACGCTGCTTCGCGTCGACGGCTCATTGGTGAGGCTCCGCCAGCGCGGCGACCATGGATCCACGTGGATTTGGTCCTGTGCACTGATACGTTTCCGTCGTATCTATAATTTTTGATTGTTCCATGCCAATATTCTACAACTTTCATATACTTTTGGCAACTTTTTATACTATTTTTGGGACTAACATATTGATCTAGTGCCCAGTGCCAGTTCCTGTTTGTTGCATGTTTTTTGTTTCGCAGAAAATCCATATCAAATGGAGTCCAAACGGGATAAAAACTGACAGAGATTTTTTTGGAATATATGTGGTTTTTGGGAAGAAGAATCAACGCGAGACGATGCCCAAGGGGGGCACGAGGCAGGGGGCGCGCACCAGGGGGTCAGGAGCGCCCTGGGCCCTCGTGGACACCCTGTAAGGCGGTTGGTGCCCTTCTTTCGCCGCAAGAAAGCTAATATCCGGATAAAAATCGTGTCCAAAATTTAGCCCAATCAGAGTTACAGATCTCTGGGAATATAAGAAATGGTGAAAGGGCAGAATCTGGAACGCAGAAACGGAGAGAGACAGATCCAATCTCGAAGGGGCGAGAGCCCCTCCGCCACCATGGAGGCCATGGACCAGAGGGGAAACGCTTCTCCCATCTAGGGGGAAGGTTAAGGAAGAAGAAGAAGAAGGGGTCTCTCTCCCCCTCTCTCTCGATGGCGCCGGAACGCCGCTGGGGCCATCATCGCGACAACGATCTACACCAACAACTTCACCACCGTCATCACCAGCTCTTCCCTCCTCTATGCAGCGGTGTAACCCCTCTTTTACCCGTTGTAATCTCTACTTAAACATGGTGCTCAACGCTATATATTATTTCCCAATGATGTATGGCTATCTGATACGTCTCCAACGTATCTATAATTTTTGATTGTTCCATGCTATTATATTATCAACCTTGGATGTTTTATATGCATTAATATGCTATTTTATACGATTTTTGGGACTAACCTATTAACCTAGAGCCCAGTGCCAGTTTATGTTTTTCCCTTGTTTTTAACTATCGCAGAAAAGGAAAATCAAGCGGAGTCCAATTGACCTGAAACTTCACGGAGATCATTTTTGGACTAGAAGAAGCCCATGGAGTACCGAAGGTGGGCCAAAAGAGTCCCGAGGCCACCACGAGGGTGGGGGCGCGCCCTACCCCCTGGGCGTGCCCCCTGCCTCGTGGCCGCCTCGTGGCCCCCCTGACCGACTTCTTTCGCCTATATATATCCATATACCCTAGAAACATCAAGGAGTAGAATAGGTCGGGAGTTTCGCTGCTAGAAGCCTCCATAGCCACCAAAAACCAATCTAGACCTGTCCCGGCACCCTGCTGGAGGGGGAATCCCTATCCGGTGGCCATCTTCATCATCTCGGCGCTCTCCATGACGAGGAGGGAGTAGTCCCCCCTCGGGGCTAAGGGTATGTACCAGTAGCTATGTGTTTGATCTCTCTCTCTCTCTCTCTCTCTCTCTCGTGTTCTTGAGGTGGTACGATTTTGATGTATCATGAGCTTTGCTATTATAGTTGGATCTTATGATGTTTCTCCCCCTCTACTCTCTTGTAATGGATTGAGTTTTCCCTTTGAACTTATCTTATCGGATTGAGTCTTTAAGGATTTGAGAACACTTGATGTATGTCTTGCATGTGCTTATCTGTGGTGACAATGGGATATCATGTGATCCACTTGATGTATGTTTTGGTGATCAATTTGTGAGTTCTGTAACCTCATGAACTTACGCATAGGGGTTGGCACACAATTTCGTCTTGACTCTCCGGTAGAAACTTTGGGGCACTCTTTGAAGTTCTTTGTGTTGATTGAATAGATGAATCTGAGATTGTATGATGCATATCGTATAATCATACCCATGGATACTTGAGGTGACATTGGAGTATCTAGGTGACATTAGGGTTTTGGTTGATTTGTGTCTTAAGGTGTTATTCTAGTACGAACTCTATGACAGATTGAACAGAAAGAATAGCTTCGTGTTATTTTACTACAGACTCTTGAATAGATCGATCAGAAAGGATAACTTTGAGGTGGTTTCGTACCCTACAATAATCTCTTCGTTTGTTCTCCGCTATTAGTGACTTTGGAGTGACTCTTTGTTGCATGTTGAGGCATAGTTATATGATCCAATTATGTTATTATTGTTGAGAGAACTTGCACTAGTGAAAGTATGAACCCTAGGCCTTGTTTCCTAGCATTGCAATACCGTTTACGCTCACTTTTATCATCAGTTACCTTGCTGTTTTTATATTTTCAGATTAGAAATACCTATATCTACCATCCATATTGCACTTGTATCACCATATCTTCGCCGAACTAGTGCACCTATACAATTTACCATTGTATTGGGTGTGTTGGGGACACAAGAGACTCTTTGTTATTTGGTTGCAGGGTTGTTTGAGAGAGACCATCTTCATCCTACGCCTCCCACGGATTGATAAACCTTAGGTCATCCACTTGAGGGAAATTTGCTACTGTCCTACAAACCTCTGCACTTGGAGGCCCAACAACATCTACAAGAAGAAGGTTGTGTAGTAGACATCAAGCTCTTTTCTGGCGCCGTTGCCGGGGAGGTTAGCGCTTGATGGTATATCTTTAGATCTTGCAATCGAATCTTTTTGTTTCTTGTTTTAGCAGTAGTTTAGTTTATAAAAGAAAACTACAAAAAAATGGAATTGAGTTTGCCTCATACGCTTCATCTTTTTAATATCTTCCGTGAGAATGATGGAAAGGAAAATTGTGCTCAAATGCTAGAAGAAGAAGTCTATAAAATGTTTGGCACTAAATCTTTGAATGATGAGCATGATTGCAATGTTTTTAGTATGAACTCCTTGAATATCCATAGTACTAATGATGATTGCACCAGTCATGATGAAAATGTCTCTTATAAGCATGTCAACTTTTGTGGAGTGCATAGAGTTTGCAAGTACATACCGAACAAGGAAGATAGATTTTGCAAGAGGCATAAGTATTTGGAAACTAAATGGTTGCAAGAGAGGCTAGATGTTAGTGCTGAAAATTTAAAATATCTTAGCCATACTTGTGAACTTTGCAATGAACATGGTCATTTAAATATCAAATGCAAATTGTTTCATGATCGAATCATGTCCAAAAATTGTGATGACTTGATTTCCCTGGCACATCATAATGAACTTAGTTTGTGTTTGGGTTATGAAGAAATGAAACGTCAAACTAAGCATATTCCAGAATATAACCTTGAGAAATTCCTCGATATTGGTCTAGAAGAAATTTATATGTATTGTGCGGTTAATTGCATTGAAAATCCTTACATTGCCAATTACATAAAGAAAACAAAACAAATAGAAGATGAAGAGAATACTAACTAAAGGGAAGAGACTTCCCAATATTCTCCTATTATTTCTTATGATGAATCAGGTAACGAGGAGGAGCCTTCTATTCAACCAATCTCATTAATAAGGAGCTCCAAAAAGAGGATTGAACCCACACATGATGTGAAGAAGAAAAAGAAAAGATGGAGAAGTAAAGGTAGAAAGGTATCTCTCCCAAATGATGTTGCTCCTATTTCTCATTGTGATGATGATAATTGCTATACCATTGGTGCTATCCATACTATTAATGATGAGAGTGATTATGCTTATGATATGAAAAGGCCCAAGTTTGGGGATGCTATGTTTGATGAAGATGATGTTTTTGAGAATATATTTGCTGCAATTAATGTTTGTCCCAAGCTTGGGGATGCTACGTTTAATGAAGATGATATTTTTAGTCTCCCAAGTTTTAATATGCAAATTTATAATGATGATAGCATGCCTCCTACTTATGATGATTATATTGATGAAAATGGGTTTGCAAGAGTGTTAACTTTAGGAAGTAATGATCCCACTATTTTGGAGGATTTTCAATCTTATTATGATAATTATGAAAGTGGATTTGGAGAGGTCATGACTTTATTTAGTGATGATTCTACTATCTTGTAAGAGGTTTCAATCGATTATGATGAGAACAAAGTTGTGACTTATGATAATTATTGTGATGATACATATGCTATAAAAAGTAGTGATGATTATATTTATAAACCTTGTCATGATTATGGTTACCCTTTTTCTGAACATTACTCTTTTAATGTGGAAATAATTTATAGTATTCGAGTCTCTTAATGTACTCCCACTATTCCGATTGAGAAGAATTTTGCTTATGTAGAGAGTAGTAAATTTTCTATGCTTGTAGATTATGAAAGCAATGCTTTATGTGATGGTTGTATTTTTGAATTCATTCATGATGCTACTGAAAATTATTATGAGGGAGGAATATATGCTTGTAGGAATTGCAATAATATCAAGTTTCCTCTCTATGTGCTCAAAGTTTTAAAGTTATGCTTGTTTTGCCTTCCTATGCTAGTTGATTATTGTTCCCATAAGTTGTTTGCTCACAAAATACCTATGCATAGGAAGTGGGTTAGACTTAAATGTGCTACTCCTATTCTTCATCATGCTCTCTTTATGTTTCAATTTTCATCTTTTATGTGAGCATCATTGAAATCATCATGCCTAGCTAGGGGCATTAAACGATAGCGCTTGTTGGGAGGCAACCCAATTTTATTTTCGTTCCTTACTTTTTGTTCCTGTTTAGTAATAGATAATTCATCTAGCCTCTGTTTAGATGTGGTTTATGATTTTAATTAGTGTTTGTGCCAAGTAGAACCGTTGGGAAGACTTGAGGAAAGTCTTGTTGATCTTGCTGTAAAAAACAGAAACTTTAGCGCTCACGAGAATTGCTGTCACTTTTTATTGGAGAGTGCTATTTAGATAATTATTTTTTAATATGATTAATAGATAAATTCCTCACGTCCAGAAATTTATTTTAGAATTTTTGGGGTTCCATAAGTTTGCGTTAGTTACAGATTACTACAGACTGTTCTGTTTTTGACAGATTCTGTTTTCCATGTGTTGTTTACTTATTTTGATGAATCTATGGCTAGTAAAAGAGTTTATAAAGCACAGAGAAGTTGGAATACAGTAGGTTTAACACCAATATAAATAAAGAATGAGTTCATTACAGTACCTTGAAGTGGTGTTTTGTTTTCTTTCGCTAACGGAGCTTACGAGTTTTCTGTTAAGTTTTGTGTTGTGAAGTTTTCAAGTTTTGGGTAAAGATTCGATGGACTATGGAATAAGGAGTGGCAAGAGCCTAAGCCTGGGTATGCCCAAGGCACCCCAAGGTAAATCCAAGGACACCATAAATCCAAAGCTTGGGGATGCCCCGGAAGGCATCCCCTCTTTCGTCTTCGTTCATGGTAACTTTACTTGGAGCTATATTTTTATTCACCACATGATATGTGTTTTGCTTGGAGCGTCATTTTATTTTATTTAGTTTTGCTTGCTGTTTGAATAAAATACCAAGATCTGAAATTATTAAATGTTAGAGAGTCTTCACATAGTTGCATAATTATTCGACCACTCATTGATCTTCACTTATATCTTTCGGAGTAGTTTGTTGTTTGCTCTAGTGCTTCACTTATATCTTTTTAGAGCACGGTGGTGGTTTTATTTTGAAGAAATAGATGAACTCTCGTGCTTCACTTATATTATTTTGAGAGTCTTTAGAACAGCATGGTAGTTTGCTTTGGTTATGAATTTAGTCCTAATATGACGGGCATCCAAGATGGGTATAATAAAAACTTTCATATAGGGTGCATTGAATACTATGAGAAGTTTGATACTTGATGATTGTTTTGAGATATGAAGATGGTGATATTAGAGTCATGCTAGTTGAGTAGTTGTGAATTTTATAGATACTTGTGTTAAAGTTTGTGATTCCCGTAGCATGCACGTATGGTGAACCCTTATGTGATGAAGTCGGAGCATGATTTATTTATTGATTGTCTTCCTTATGAGTGGCGGTCGGGGATGAGCGATGGTCTTTTCCTACCAATCTATCCCCCTAGGAGCATGCGCGTAGTACTTTGTTTTGATAAATAATAAATTTTTGCAATAAGTATGTGAGTTCTTTATGACTAATGTTGAGTCCATGGATTATACGCACTCTCACCCTTCCACCATTGCTAGCATCTCTAGTGCCGCACAACTTTTGCCGGTACCATAAACCCACCATATACCTTCCTCAAAACAGCCACCATACGTACCTATTATGGCATTTCCATAGCCATTCCGAGATATATTGCCATGCAACTTTCCACCGTTCCGTTATTATGACACGCTTCATCATTGTCATATTGCTTTGCATGATCATGTAGTTGACATTGTATTTGTGGCAAAGCCACCGTTCATAATTCTTTCATACATGTCACTCATGAGTCATTGCACATTCAGGTACACGGTCGGAGGCATTCATATAGAGTCATATTTTGTTCTAAGTATCGAGTTGTAATTCTTGAGTTGTAAGTAAATAAAAGTGTGATGATCATCATTATTAGAGCATTGTCCCAGTGAGGAAAGGATGGTGGAGACTATGATTCCCCCACAAGTCAGGATGAGACTCCGGACGAAAAATAAAAAAAATTAAAAAAGAAAAGAGGCCAAAAAAAGAGAGAAGGCCCAAGAAAAAAAAAAAAAACAAAAAAATGAGAGAAAAAGAGAGAAGGGGCAATGCTACTATCCTTTTACCACACTTGTGCTTCAAAGTAGCACCATGATCTTCATGATAGAGAGTCTCCTATGTTGTCACTTTCATATACTAGTGGGAACCTTTCATTATAGAACTTGGCTTCTATATTCCAATGATGGGCTTCCTCAAAATGCCCTAGGTCTTCGTGAGCAAGCGAGTTGGATGCACACCCACTTAGTTTCTTTTTGAGCTTTCATACACTTATAGCTCTAGTGCATCCGTTGCATGGCAATCCCTACTCACTCACATTGATATCTATTGATGGTCAGCTCCATAGCCCGTTGATACGCCTAGTTGATGTGAGACTATCTTCTCCTTTTTGTCTTCTCCACAACCACCCTTCTATTCCACATATAGTGCTATATCCATGGCTCACGCTCATATATTGCGTGAAGATTGAAAAAGTTTGAGAACATCAAAAGTATGAAACAATTGCTTGGCTTGTCATCGGGGTTGTGCATGGTTTAAATATTTTGTGTGGTGAAGATAGAGCATAGCCAGATTATATGATTTTGTAGGGATAACTTTCTTTGGCCATGTTATTTTGAGAAGACATGATTGCTTTGTTAGTATGCGTGAAGAATTATTGTTTTTATGTCAATATTAAACTTTTGTCTTGAATCTTATGGATCTGAATATTCTTGCCACAATAAAGAGAACTACATGGATAAATATGTTAGGTAGCATTCCACATCAAAAATTCTGTTTTTATCATTTACCTACTCGAGGACGAGCAGGAATTAAGCTTGGGGATGCTTGATAAGTCTCCAACATATCTATTTTTTTTGTTCCATGCTATTCTATTATCAACCTTGGATGTTTTATATGCATTAATATGCTATTTTATATGATTTTTGGGACTAAACTATTAACCTAGAGCCCAGTGTCAGTTTCTGTTGTTTCCTTGTTTTTAACTATCGCAGAAAAGGAAAATCAAACGGAGTCTAATTGACCTAAAACTCCACGGAGATCATTTTTGGACCAGAAGAAGCCCACAGAGTATCGGAGGTGGGCCAGAAGAGTCCCGAGGCCACCACGAGGGTGGGGGGCGCGCCCTATCCCCCCTGGGCGCGCCCTCTGCCTCGTGGCCGCCTCGTGGCCCCCTGACCAACTTCTTTCGCCTATATATATCCATATACCCTAGAAACATCGAGGAGCAGAATAGATCGGGAGTTCCGCCGCTAAAAGCCTCTGTAGCCACCGAAAACCAATCTAGACCCGTTCTGGCACCCTGCCGGAGGGGGGAATCCCTCTCCGGTGGCCATCTTCATCATCCCGGCGCTCTCCATGACGAGGAGGGAGTAGTTCCCCCTCAGGGCTGAGGGTATGTACCATTAGCTATGTGTTTGATCTCTCTCTCTCTCTCTCGTGTTCTTGAGGTGGTATGATCTTGATGTATCGCGAGCTTTGCTATTATAGTTGGATCTTATGATGTTTCTCCACATCTACTCTCTTGTAATGGATTGAGTTTTCCCTTTGAAGTTATCTTATCGGATCGAGTCTTTAAGGATTTGAGAACACTTGATGTATGTCTTGCATGTGCTTATCTGTGGTGACAATGGGATATCACGTGATCCACTTGATGTATGTTTTGGTGATCAACTTGCGAGTTCCATGACCTCGTGAACTTATGCATAGGGGTTGGCACATGTTTTCGTCTTGACTCGCCGGTAGAAACTTTGGGGCACTCTTTGAAGTTCTTTGTGTTGATTGAATAGATGAATCTGAGATTGTGTGATGCATATCGTATAATCATACCCATGGATACTTGAGGTGACATTGGAGTATCTAGGTGACATTAGGGTTTTGGTTGATTTGTGTCTTAAGGTGTTATTCTAGTACGAACTCTATGATAGATTGAACGGGAAGAATAGCTTCGTGTTATTTTACTACGGACTCTTGAATAGATCGATCAGAAAGGATAACTTTGAGGTGGTTTCGTACCCTACAATAATCTCTTCGGTTGTTCTCCGCTATTAGTGACTTTGGAGTGACTCTTTGTTGCTTGTTGAAGGATAGTTATATGATCCAATTATGTTATTATTGTTGAGAGAACTTGCACTAGTGAAAGTATGAACCCTAGGCCTTGTTTCCTAGCATTGCAATACCGTTTATGCTCACTTTTATCATTAGTTACCTTGCTGTTTTTATATTTTCAGATTACAAATACCTATATCTACCATCCATATTGCACTTGTATCACCATCTCTTCGCCGAACTAGTGCACCTATACGATTTACCTTTGTATTGGGTGTGTTGGGGACACAAGAGACTCTTTGTTATTTGGTTGCAGGGTTGTTTGAGAGAGACCATCTTCATCCTACGCCTCCCACAGATTGATAAACCTTAGGTCATCCACTTGAGGGAAATTTGCTACAGTCCTACAAACCTCTGCACTTGCAGGCCCAACAACGTCTACAAGAAGAAGGTTGTGTAGTAGACATCACTATCCTATGATGTTTGAGTAGACCCGTTTTGTCCTATGGGTTAATTGATGATCGTGATTTGTTTGAGTTGTTGTCCTATGGTGCTCTTCGTGTCGCGCAAGCGTGAGGGATTCCTGCTGTATGGTTTGCAATATGTTCATGATTTTCTTATGGTGGGTGGCATGAGTGACAGAAGCATAGACCCGAGTAAGTAGGTTGTTTGCGTATGGGAGTAAAGAGGACTTGAGGCCTTATAATGCTATGGTTGGGTTTTACCTTATTGATCTTTAGTAGTTGCGGATGCTTGCTAGAGTTCCAATCATAAGTGCATATGATCCAAGAAGATAAAGTATGTTAGCTTATGCTTCTCCTTCAAATAAAATTGCAATAATGATTACCGGTCTAGTTATCGATTGCCTAGGGACAAATAACTTTCTCGTGACAAAAAGCTCTCTACTAAAACTAACTTAGTTGTGTCTTCATCTAAACAACCCCTACTTTTTATTTATGCGCTCTTTATTATCTTGCAAACGTATCCAACAACACCTACAAAGTACTTCTAATTTCATACTTGTTCTACGTAAAGTGAACGTTAGGCGTGCGTAGAGTTGTATCGGTGGTTGATAGAACTTGAGGGAATATTTGTTCTACCTTTAGCTCCTCATTGGGTTCGATGCTCTTACTTATCGAAAGAGGCTACAATTGATCCCCTATACTTGTGGGTTATCAAGACGTTTTTCTGGCGCCGTTGCTGGGGAGTTATAGCGTGGGGTGAATATTCTCGTGTGTGCTTGTTTACTTTATCACTAATTAGTTTTTATATTGTGCTCTTGTTTTCTATCTTTAGTTATGGGTAGAAAATGCAAAATACTAAAAAAATAGTGGTACCTACTGAACCAATGGTTGAAGAACCACTCAAAATCTATCACACTACTGAAGCTTTTTACTTGGATCATCTTCGATCCCTATGTGCTCGGGCTGAAACCCCAACTAGCTTAGTTGAGGGCAAATCTTTAGATGAACATGCTTGTTATGCGCGACACCGCATATCTGAAAGAGGGAAACTTTTACTGGATCAAATTCATCGTTTGCAGTGCTATGCTTGGAATTTATGTGAAATATATGATTGTACTTGTTGTTATAAAGACCCTAAGAAACACCTTCCTTACCAATGTGGGTTTAGTGATAATGGAATCATATCTTCGTATACTAAGGGTGTTTACAATTACTATGATGTTCAACAAATTGAAGAATTTGTTGCTTTTAGGGGTACTTGTGAAATTGCTTCTTTTATTGAAGAGTGTGATACTACTCTCTACAAATCTGGAAATTTGGCCATACTTAAATATTGCTATGATAATTATGCTTCTAATCCTTATATTAAACCATATATTGAGGACTCCTCCACTGTCCAAGAAGAGACTAATATTTTGCAGGAGTCTATGGAAGAAGAAATTAATGACATTGTGAGCTCATTGGATGAAAAAGATGAGGAGGAGAGCGAATAAAAAAAGGAGGAAGAGCGGATTGATCACCCGTGCCCACCTTCTAATGAGCGTAACTCTTCAACTCATACCAAAGGATGATTGCTATGATGATTGTTATGACCCCGTTGATTCTTTTGAAATATCCCTTTTTGATGATGCTTGCTATGATTATGGCCAAGATGCCAATATGAATTATGCTTATGGATATGAACTTGCCATAGTTCCTTATGTTAAACATGAAATTGTTGCTATTGCACCCACGCATGATAGTCCTATTATCTTTTTGAATTCTCCCCACTACACTATATCAGAGAAGTTTGACCTTATTAAGGATTGTATTGATGGGTTGCGTTTCACTACTACACATGATGATTTTGATAGATATAATATGCATGTGCTTGATGCTCCTACTTGCAATTATTATGAGAGAGGAACTACATCTCCACCTCTCCATGTTTCCAATATGATAAAATTGCAAGAAACCGTTTATACTATGCATTGGCCTTTACTATGTGTGCATGAATTTTTCTTTTATGACATGCCGATGCATAGGAAGAGAGTTAGACTTCGTTGTTGCATTATATATGTTACTTTGTGCTCACTACTAAATCACAAATCATTGTTAATTAAATTTGGCTTTGATATACCGTGGGATCCGGGTGGATCCATTACTTGAGCACTATATGCCTAGCTTAATGGCTTTAAAGAAAGCGCTGCCAGGGAGACAACCTGAAAGTTCTAGAGAGTCATTTATTTCTGTTGAGTGCTTTTATAAAGTTTAAAAACAAAAAAATAAAGAGGGGAACCCAAAACTTTTCAAAAAGGAAAGTGAAAGTGAGAGAGACAAGCATTGTTAAAGTGGAGGAGCTCCTTGAACTTTGTTCATGCTCACGGAAACTTTGTGAATCTTAATTACATAAACTTTTCAACAAAAATAATTATCCCCTTGTAAAATTCCATTGTATTATAAAAATAATGTGCCAAGGTTTGCCTTTAGGATGTTTACATTGCTTATTGGTCCGTGCAGTGCAAAACAGAAACTTTGGCTGTTGTGGGCGATTTTACATCTTTTACTGGAACGTCAAACGGTTCTTAAACTTTTTGAACTGTCTCTCTATACAAATTGTTTATTTTTCCTAAATTGTTTAGAATTTTTGGAGTACCAGAGGTATGGTGAATGCTCAGATTACTATAGACTGCCCTGTTTAAGACAGATTCTGTTTTTGATGCATCGTTTGCTTGTTTTGATGAAACTATCAATTTCTATCAGTGGATTAAGCCATGAAAAAGTTATATTACAGTAGCTACAATGCAAAAACAAAATATGAATTGGTTTGCAACAATACTTAGAGTAGTGTTTTGCTTTATTATACTAACGGATCTTATCGAGTTTTGTGTTGAGTTTTGTGTGGATGAAGTGTTCGAAGATCGAGGAGGTCTCGATGTGAGTAGAAGGAGGAGAGGCAAGAGATCAAGGTTGGTGATTCCCAATGCACACCAAGTAAATATTCAAGGAGACTCAAGCGTCTAAGCTTGGGGATGCCCCGGAAGGCATCCCATCTTTCTTCAACAAGTATCGGTATGTTTTCGGATTCGTTTCGTTCATGCGATATGTGCAAATATTGGAGCGTCTTTTGCATTTAGTTTTAACTTTTCTTTTATGCACCATGCTGGTATGAGATAGTCCATGGTTAATTTATAGAATGCTCTTTGCACTTCACTTATATCTTTTGAGTATAGAATGCTTCATGTGCTTCACTTATATCATTTGAAGTTTGGATTGCCTGTTTCTCTTCACATAGAAAACCACCATTTGTAGAATGCTCTTTTGCTTCACTTATATTTGTTAGAGCGTGGGCATATCTTTATTTGTAGAAAGAATTAAACTCTCTTGCTTCACTTATATCTATTTAGGGAGATGACAGGAACTAGTCATTCACTTGGTTGGTCATAAAATCCTACATAAAACTTGTAGATCTCTGAATATGATATGTTTGATTCCTTGCAATAGTTTTGCGATATAATGATGGTGATATTAGAGTCATGCTAGTGGGTAGTTGTGGATTGTAGAAATACTTGTGTTGAAGTTTGTGATTCCCGTAGCATGCACGTATGGTGAACCGTTATGTGATGAAGTCGGAGCATGGTTTATTTATTGATTGTCTTCCTTATGAGTGGTGGTCAGGGACGAGCGATGGTCTTTTCCTACCAATCTATCCCTCTAGGAGCATGCATGTAGTACTTTGTTTCGATAGCTAATATACTTTTGCAATAAGTATGTGAGTTCTTTATGACTAATGTTGAGTCCATGGATTATACGCACTCTCACCCTTCCATCATTGCTAGCCTATTCGGTATCGTGCATTGCCCTTTCTCACCTCGAGAGTTGGTGCAAACTTTGCCGGTGCATCCAAACCCCGTGATACGATACACTCTATCACACATAAGCCTCCTTATATCTTCCTCAAAACAACCACCATACCTACCTATTATGGCATTTCCATAACCATTCCGAGATATATTGCCATGCAACTTCCATCATCATCATATACATGACTTGAGCATTCATTGTCATATTGCTTTGCATGATCGTAAGATAGCTAGCATGATATTTTCATGGCTTGTCTGTTTTTTGATATCTTTGCTATGCTAGATCATTGCACATCCCAGTACACCGCCGGGGGCATTCATATAGAGTCATATCTTTGTTCTAGTATTGAGTTGTAAGTAAATAAAAGTGTGATGATCATCATTATTAGAACATTGTCCCAGGTGAGGTTATCAAAATAAAAGAGGCCAAAGAAGCCCCCCCCCCAAAAAGAGAGGCCAAAGAAGCCTAAAAAAGAAAAAAAAAGAAAAATAATAAAAAAAGTGAAAAGAGAGAAGGGACAATGTTACTATCCTTTTTCCACACTTGTGCTTCAGAGTAGCACTCCACCATGTTCTTCATATAGAGAGTCTCTTGAGTTATCACTTTCATATACTAGTGAGAATTTTTCATTATAGAACTTGGCTTGTATATTCCAATGATGGGCTTCCTCAAATGCCCTAGGCCTTCATGAGCAAGCAAGTTGGATGCACACCCACTTAGTTTTAGTTTGAGCTTTCATACACTTATAGCTCTTAGTGCATCCGTTGCATGGCAATCCCTACTCCTCGCATTGACATCAATTGATGGGCATCTCCATAGACCGTTGATTAGCCACGTCGATGTGAGACTTTCTCATTTTTGTATTCTCCACACAACCTCCACCATCATATTCTATTCCACCTATAGTGCTATGTCCATGGCTCACTCTCATGTATTGCGTGAAAGTTGAAAAGGTTTGAGAACATCAAAAGCATGGAACAATTGCTTGGCTTGTCATCGGGGTTGTGCATGATTTGAATATTTCGTGTGGTGAAGATGGAACATAGCCAAACCATATGATTTTGTAGGGATAACTTTCTTTGGCCATGTTATTTTGAAAAGGCATGATTGCTTTATTAGTATGCTTGAAGTATTATTGTCTTAATGTCAAATGATAGACTATTGCATTTAATCACTCGTGTCTTAATATTCATGCCATGATTAGATTACATGATCAAGATTATGCTAGGTAGCATTCCACATCAAAAATTATCTTTTTTATCATTTACCTACTCGAGGACAAGCAGGAATTAAGCTTGGGGATGCTGATACGTGATACGTCTTCGTCGTATCTATAATTTTTGATTGTTCCATGCCAATATTCTACAACTTTCATATACTTTTGGCAACTTTTTATACTATTTTTGGGACTAACATATTGATCCAGTGCCCAGTGCCAGTTCTTGTTTGTTGCATTTTTTTGTTTCGCAGAAAATCCATATCAAATGGAGTCCAAACGGGATAAAAACTGGCGGAGATTTTTTTGGAATATATGTGATTTTTGGGAAGAAGAATCAACGCGAGACGATGCCCGAGGGGGCCATGAGGCAGGGGGCACGCCCCAGGGGGTCAGGCGCGCCCTGGGCCCTCGTGGCCACCCCGTAAGGCGGTTGGTGCCCTTCTTTCACCGCAAGAAAGCTAATGTCCGGATAAAAATCATGTCCAAAATTTAGCCCAATCAGAGTTACGGATCTCCGGGAATATAAGAAATAGGGAAAGGGCAGAATCTGGGACGCAGAAACTGAGAGAGAGAGAGAGAGAGACAGAGAGACAGAGAGACAGATCCAATCTTGGAGGGGCTCTTGCCCCTCCGCCGCCATGGAGGCCATGGACCAGAGGGGAAACCCTTCTCCCATCTAGGGGGAAGGTCAAGGAAGAAGAAGAAGAAGGGGGGGGGGCTCTCTCCCCCTCTCTCCCGGTGCCGCCAGAACGCCGCCGGGGCCATCATCATCACCGCAATCTACACTAACAACTTCACCGCCATCATCACCAACTCTTCCCCCCTCTATGCAGCGGTGTAACCTGTTGGGGAATGCAGTAATTTCAAAATTTTCCTATGCACATGCAAGATCTATCATGGTGATGCATAGCAACGAGAGGGGAAGAGTGTTGTCCACGTACCCTCGTAGACCGTAAGTGAAAGCGTCATGACAACGCGGTTGATGTACTCGTACGTCTTCACGATCGACCGATCCTAGTACCGAAAGTACGACACCTCCGTGATATGCACACGTTCGGCTCAGTGACATCCCACGAACTCACGATCCAGCAGAGTGTTGAGGGAGAGCTTCGTCAGCACGACGGCATGATGACGGTGATGATGATGCTACTGGAACAGGGCTTCGCCTAAGCACCGTTACGATATGACTGAGGTGGATTATGGTGGAGGGGGGCACCACACACGGCTAAGGGATCAATGATCAACTTGTGTGTCTATGGGGTGCCCCCTGGCCACGTATATAAAGGATGGAGGGAGGAGGAGGCCGGCCCTCATAGGGCGCGCCCAAAGTGTGGAGTCCTACCAGGACTCCCTAGTCCTAGTAGGATTCCACCTCCCACATGGAATAGGAAATAGGGAAGGGAGAAGGAGAAGGAAGGAAGGGGGCGCCCCTTTCCCTAGTCCAATTCGGACCAGTCCATGGGGAAGGGGCGCGACCACCCTTGAGGCCTTTCTCTCCTTTCCCGTATGGTCCATTAAGGCCCAACACGAGTTCCCGTAACTCTCCGGTACTCCGAAAATACCCGAATCACTCAGAACCTTTCTTATGTCCGAATATAGCCTTCCAATATATCGATCTTTACTTCTCGACCATTTCGAGACTCCTAGTCATGTCCCCGATCTCATCCGGGACTCCAAACAAACTTTGGTCATCAAATCACATAACTCATAATACAAATCTTCACAGAATGTTAAGCGTGCGGACCCTACGGGTTCGAGAACTATGTAGACATGACCGAGACTCATCTCTAGCCAATAACTAATAGCGGAACCTGGATGCTCATATTGGTTCCTACATATTCTACAAAGATCTTTATCAGTCAAACCGCATAACAACATACGTTGTTCCCTTTGTCATCGGTATGTTACTTGCCCAAGATTGGATCGTCGGTATCCTCATACCTAGTTCAATCTCATTACCGGCAAGTCTCTTTACTCGTTCTGTAATGCATCATCCCGCAACTAACTCATTAGTCACAATGCTTGCAAGGCTTATAGTGATGTGCATTACCGAGAGGGCCCAGAGATACCTCTCCGACACATGGAGTGACAAATCCTAATCTTGATCTATGCCAACTCAACAAACACCATCAGAGACACCTGTAGAGCATCTTTATAATCACCAAGTTACGTTGTGAAGTTTGATAGCACACAAGGTGTTCCTCCGGTATTCGGGAGTTGCATAATCTCATAGTCTGAGGAACATGTATAAGTCATGAAGAAAGCAGTAACAATGAAACTGTAACGATCATCGTGCTAAGATAACAGATGGGTCAAGTCAATCACATCATTCTCTAATGATGTGATCCCGCTTATCAAATGACAACTCTTTGTCCATGGCTAGGAAACTTAACCATCTTTGATTAACGAGCTAGTCAAGTAGAGGCATACTAGTGACATTCTGTTTGTCTATGTATTCACACATGTACTAAGTTTCTGGTTAATACAATTCTAGCATGAATAATAAACATTTATCATGATATAAGGAAATATAAATAGCAACTTTATTATTGCCTCTAGGGCATATTTCCTTCAGTCTCCCACTTGCACTAGAGTCAATAATCTAGTTCACATCATCATGTGATTTAACACCAATATATAGTTCACATCTTTATGTGATTAGTTCACATCTCCATGTGACTAACACCCAAAGGGTTTACTAGAGTCGATAATCTAGTTCACATTGCTATGTGATTAATACCCAAAGAGTGATCATGTTTTGTTTGTGTGAGAAATTTAGTCAACGGGTCTGCCACATTCAGAGCCGTATGTATTTTGCAAATTTTCTATGTCTACAATACTCTACATGGAGCTACTCTAGCTAATTTCTCCCACTTTCAATATGTATCTAGATCGAGACTTAGAGTCATCTAGATCGGTGTCAAAAGCTTTCATCGACGTAACTCTTTACGACGAACTCTTTGTCACCTCCATAACCGGGAAACATTTCCTTATTCCACTCAGGATATTTTTGACTGCTGTCTAGTGATCCACTCCAAGATCACTATTGTACCCTCTTGCCAAACTTATGGTGAGGTACACAATAGGTCTGGTACACAGCATAGCTTATTTTATAGATCCTATGACCGAGGCATAGGGAATGTCTTTTCATTCTCTTTCTATTTTCTTCCGTGGTCGGGTTTTGAGTCTTTACTCAACTTCACACCTCGCAAAACAGGCAAGAGCTCCTTCTTTGACTGTTCTATTTTGAACTACTTCAAAATCTTGTCAAGGTATGTACTCATTGAAAATATATCAAGCGTCTTGATCTATCTCTATAGATCTTGATGCTCAATATGTAAGTAGCTACATCGAGGTCTTTCTTTGAAAAACTCCTTTGAAACACTCCTTTATGCTTTCCAAAAAATTCTACATTATTTCCGACCAACCATATGACATTCACATATACTTATCGGAAATGATGTAGTGCTCCCACTCACTTTCTTGTAAATACAGGCTTCACCGCAAGTTTGTATAAAACCATATGTTTTGATCACTTTATCAAAGCATATATTCCAACTCTGAGATGCTTGCACCAGTCCATAAATGGATCGCTGGAGCCTGCTCACTTTGTTAGCACCTTTAGGATTGACAAAACCTTCTGGTTGCATCATATACAACTCTTCCTTAAGAAATCCATTAAGGAATGCAGTTTTGACATCCATTTCCCAGATTTCATAAAAAGCGGCAACTGCTAGCATGATTCGGATAGACTTTTAAGCATCGATACAAGTGAGAAAATCTAATCGTAGTCAACACCTTGATCTTGTCAAAAACATTTTGCAACAATTCGAGCTTTGTAGATAGTAACACTACTATCATCATCCGTCTTCCTCTTGAAGATCCATTTTTTCTAAATGACTCATCAATCATCGGGCAAGTCAATCAAAGTCCATACTTTGTTCTCATACATGGATCCCATCTCAGATTTCATGGCCTCAAGCCATTTTGCGGAATCTGGGCTCATCATCGCTTCCTCATAGTTCGTAGGTTTGTCATGGTCTAGTAACATGACTTCCAGAACAGGATTATCGTAACACTCTGGTGTGGACCATACTCTGGTTGACCTATGAGGTTTGGTAGTAACTTGATCTGAAGTTTCGTGATCATCATCATTAGGTGTAGGGACCAGACCTCAAACGGTCCGATCTCTGTGCATTAGTGTCATCCCTGGATTGGTAATGCTGACACGCACAGTACTTGAAGGATTTATAACAGAGTAGCAATCACACACTTATTACATTGAATGTCTCAAAAGAGAACTTATTACAAAATAATATGGCTTAAGGCCATCTAATAACGATAAAAGCGGAAGGCTTGGAAGATAAGTGAGTCCATCAACTCCAACGGCATCACTGAGTATAGAACCACGACCTAAGGCTCCTTACTTGTCGTCTGAAAAGTCTGCAACATGAATGTTGCAGCCCGAAAACGGGTCAACACATGGAATATGCTGGCAATGTAACACATAGAGAGTAGTGAACAGAAATAGGCTATACTACATGCATATATGGCTGTTGGAAAGCTCTATGGTTATAGTTTTGCGTAAAGCTAGTTTTTCCCTACTGCAAAGGAATAAATTTTATTTATCTATCATGGTGGTTGTTAAACATTGAGAGCGTAGACACCCTCTCAATCCCAATTAAATATAATCATTTAAACCCAACAAAATTAATTAAAGTCACATGATGAGATTCACATGATAATCCAAGTACTAGATACTCAAGACGTCCATAACCGGGGACACGGCTAACCATGATAGTTTATACACTCTGCAGAGGTTTGTGCACTTTTCCCCACAAGACTCGATCTCCTCCGTTGGGATTCTCGCACTACATGGTGTTTGAGAAACGGATGGCCGAGACATAGTCTTTCAGAAGCGCTAGCACCTTACGATCGGGTAGACCGTTACACCTACTTTCCCCTACATCTGCTAGTCTACCACTGTAAGAGTTCGCACGACTTAATCAACTATGCTAGAGTCCATAGTAGCTTGTGGCTGCACACGGAAGTTTCTAGTATGAATAATCTCATGATCCCTTGGAGCCTGGGTGGCGGTCCATAAAGAAAAACAACAGGCAATCGCTGGAATACCCAGGTGCCTCAATCCACCCAGATGTGTATTAAAGTTGCCACCTTAAGTTGAACCATTAATTAACATTCTCACATCTATCATGGATATACTCAAACCCAATCCACGTCTACAAGCATAGCGTGGCATAAGCAAATGTAGAAGTAACTCCTAGGGTTTGATAGTAAAACAGGTAATAGGTACTACCTCATCTACTTCCCAAAACCCACATATTAATCAGATCCTATTCATGCAATGGTTTGAGGATTGATCTAATGCAATAAAACTGGGTAGTAAAAGGTATGATCAAAGTGTTACTTGCCTTGCCGATGATCCGCGAAACCTAGAGATTCGAAGTAGCAAGCGGCGCACTCCGGGTACTCTATCACAAACAAACAAACAAGCATACTATAAGTACTCATCTAATGCACAGGTAAAACTCAAATAAGAGATCTAACCAGAAGGTTCAACTTAAGAACTCCGGTTTGCAAAAGAAACAAATCGAACGAAACAACGAAAGTCAAACGGTCAAAAGAAAACAAGCTTCGATTACTAATCTGGAGCTAAGTCAAATTTTACAGAAGCAAAAACTTGTTTGAGTTGGTTAAACGGAAAGAGGGTTTCGAGACGAAACTCTAGGCACTTGAATCGTCTGATTCCAATAAAAGAGCGAAAAGTTAAACTAAAACGAAAATCGGATCAGAAATCGCGATCAGAAATAATCGCGGAAAATCCGTGAAAAAGAAAAACTGACGAACAGATTAACAAACGAACGTTCGTTATCTGAAACTAAATGGTGAACTCATCCGTTAAAACGAACGAATGAGCGAACGCTCGCTAATACAAAGAACCGATAAAACCGATCTAATAAAAAACCTAGGATTTTCAAGGAAAAACCGGATCGGTTTTCTCCGAAAAACCGGCAGCGAACGGCGCGGCTACCTCGTCGGACTCCGGCGGCTCAGGGCTCCAGCGGGGCGGGGCGGCGTCGGCGAGTAGCGCGGCAAGCGGTGGCGAGCGGCGGCTGCGGCGGCTGCGGGAGGCGGGGCGGGGAGAGGTGGCGGGGTGGGGTGGCGGTGGCGGGTATTTATGAGAGGGGGGGGGGCGAGGTAGCTTGGGGAAGGGGCCGTCTCGGGAGGCGTGCTCCTCCCGGACTCGGGCGGCGGCGGCGGCTTCGCTCGGGATTCCGGTCCCGAGCCGGTGCGGGATATGGCGGCGGCGCGGGCTTGGCCCGGCTCGGCTGGGCCTTCGGCCCAGTCAGGCGCGCGAACAGTTTTTTTTAACAATTCCGCCAAAACTAAGAAAAATTCTAGAAAATAAAATAAAATTCTAAAAATGCCAAAATAAATTTTCACCGCCTAAATAAAATATTTAGAATGAGATGAATATTTTCTTGGCCCTAAAATACAGTTTTGAAAAATGTGCAATTTTTCCTAAATTCAAATAAAACTAGCCAAATCTCCGAAATAAAATCTTATTTGATTTTTTATTAAATCCTCAATATTTCTTTATTTTGGGAAAGTCATTTTATTTCCTCTCTCGTATTTCTATAATGGAAATAATTGAAGATAAAATAAATAAAATCAAATGATCCTATCTTCAAAATTTGAGAAAACTCAAATATGAAAATAACGAAACCCCCAACTCTCTCCGTGGGTCCTTGAGTTGCGTAGAATTTCTAGATCAGGCCAAAAGCAAATAAAATATGATATGCAGTGATGATCTAATGTATAACATTCCAAATTGAAAATTTGGAATGTTACAAACCTACCCCCCCCCCTTAACATGAATCTCGCCCTCGAGATTCGGGTTGGCTAGAAAATAGGTGAGGGTGGTCCTTCAGCAGATCTTCCTCTCGCTCCCAGGTGGCTTCATCCTCGGTGTGGTGGCTCCACTGAACTTTGCAAAACTTGATAACCTTGCTGCGGGTGACTCGGCTGGCATACTCGAGAATCTTAACTGGTTTCTCCTCATAGGTCAAATCACTATCCAACTGAATCGCTTCCAGCGGCACTGTATCTCTCAGCGGTATATCCGCCATTTCTGCATGGCACTTCTTCAACTGGGAAACGTGGAACACGTCGTGAACTCCCGACAATCCCTCAGGTAATTCTAATTTATAAGCAACTTCTCCCATGCGTTCCAAAACTCTGTATGGTCCCACAAAACGTGGCGCTAACTTTCCCTTAACTCCAAAGCGCTTAACTCCTCGAAGTGGAGATACACGAAGATAAACTCTATCTCCGGCTTCGTAAACTATCTCCTTGCGTTTAGAATCTTCATAGCTCTTCTGCCTGGACTAGGCTACCTTGAGCCTACCACGAATCAATTTCACCTTCTGTTCAGACTCCTTAATCAAATCTGGTCCAAATAACTGGCGGTCTCCAACTTCGTCCCACGACAATGGTGTTCTGCACCTTCTTCCACACAAGGCTTCAAAAGGGGCCATCTTCAAACTGTATTGATAACTATTGTTGTAAGAGAACTCCGCATATGGCAAGTTGTCATCCCAACTAGATCCATAATCTAGCGCACAAGCTCTCAGCATATCCTCCAAAATCTGATTGACTCTCTCGGTCTGTCCATTGGTCTGCGGATGAAAAGCTATACTGAACTCTAGTCTGGTACCCAAAGTTTCGTGCAACTGATTCCAGAACTTTGAGGTAAACTGAGTTCCTCTATATGATACAATGCTCCTCGGAACTCCATGCAGACATACGATCCTGGTCATATGTATATCTTTGCCAACTTAGCACTGGTGTAAGTGGTCTTCACTGGGATGAAATGAGCTACCTTCGTCAAGCGATCGACTACAACCCATATCGATTCATAGCCTGAACGGGTCCTGGGTAATCCCATGATAAAATCCATGCCTAGCTTACCCCACTTCCATTCGGGTATCGGCAATGGCTGTAGCAATCCTGTTGGCTTCTGATGCTCTGCCTTTACTCTCTGACATACATCACAAACTGCTACATACTCTGCAATATCCTTCTTCATTCCGGTCCACCAGAAAGTGTCTTTCAAATCCAAATACATCTTGGTATTTCCTGGGTGAATCGAGTATGGCGAATCATGGGCCTCTTGCAGAATTAGCTTCCTGATCTCCGGGTCATTAGGCACATAAACGCGGTCCTCAAACCATAAGGTATCGTGTTCATCCTCACGAAATCCTTTAACTTTTCCCTTGCTCATCTTCTCCTTTATGGTGGCAATCTCCTTGTCGGTCTTCTGAGCTTCTCTGATCTTATCCATCAGAGTAGACTGAATCTCCAATGCTGCTACATAGCCTCTCGGAACTATCTCCAAACATAGCTCACGAAGATCCTCGGCTAACTCCTTTGGTAACTCTCCGGTCATTAGTGTGTTGACATGGCTCTTGCGGCTCAATGCGTCAGCTACTACGTTAGCCTTTCCGGGATGATAATGTAATCTCATATCATAATCCTTGATGAGCTCCAACCATCTCCTTTGCCTGAGATTCAACTCCTTCTGCGTGAAGATGTATTTCAAACTTTTGTGATCCGTGTACACCTCACAATGGTTTCCGATGAGAAAATGTCTCCACGTCTTTAATGCGTGCACTACGGCTGCTAACTCCAAGTCGTGTGTAGCATAATTCAACTCATGGGGCTTAAGCTGTCGTGAGGCATATGAAACAACTCTTCCCTCCTGCATAAGCACTGCTCCAAGTCCTCGACGTGAAGCGTCGCAATATACTTCATAATCCTTGCGCTGATCTGGCAGAATCAACACTGGCGATGTAACCAAACGTTTCTTCAACTCCTGGAAACTGGCCTCACATTCTTCAGTCCATTTGAACTTGTATCCTTCTTCAACAACTCCGTCATAGGTTTTGCAATCTTCGAGAAATTTTCAATGAACCTCCGGTAGTATCCTGCGAGTCCAAGAAAACTCCGGATCTCTCCAACTATTGTTGGGGCTTCCCAATTTGTCACAGTGACAACCTTGGTGGGATCTACAGCTATTCCTTCTCCGGATATAACATGTCCGAGGAATCCCACTTCCTTCAACCAAAACTCACATTTGCTGAACTTGGCGTATAACTGATGTTCTCTGAGCTTACCAAGTACCAAACGCAAATGTTCTTTATGTTCTTCTTCATTCTTCGAGTAAACCAGTATATCATCAATGAACACTACGACGAACTTATCCAAAAACTCCATAAACACTTTGTTCATCATGTTCATAAAATAGCAGGTGCGTTAGTCAGGCCAAATGACATAACGGTATACTCATACAACCCATACCTTGTGGTAAAAGCTGTCTTAGGTATGTCCTGCTCTCGAATCTTCAACTGGTGGTATCCTGATCGCAAATCGATCTTGGAAAATACCTTAGCTCCTTGCAATTGGTCAAACAAATCATTATCATCGGCAGTGGGTACTTATTCTTGATCGTCACTTCATTCAATCCTCGATAATCAACAACCATCCTTAACGATCCATCCTTCTTTTCCACTAGAAGTACTGGTGATCCCCAAGGTGACGAACTTGGGCGAATATATCCCTTATCCAGTAACTCCTTAATCTGCTTCTTAATCTCCTCCAAATCCTTTGCAGGCATTCTATACGGTCTCTTAGATATTGGTCATGTGCCTGGCAAAAGCTCAATCAAAAACTCAATGTCTCTATCCGGTGGCATGCCTGGCAACTCTTCTGGAAATACATCCGGAAAATCCTTTACCACCGGTACCTCCTCTGTACAACTCCTGATAAGGAATTTACTTGAGTCCTATTCGGCACATGCCGTGATACATACTTGATCCTTCTTCCCTCTGGGGTGGTAAGCAAAATCGACTTACTGGCGCAATCGATGTTTCCTCCATACATCGATAGCCAATCCATACCCAGAATTACATCCAAACCTTGCGATTCCAAAATGATTAAATTCGAGGGAAACACATGCCTACCTATACTCAATGGCACTTGAAAACATCCTTTACTGGCCATATACTCCGCTCCTGGTGAGCTTACTAACATAGGTGTTCTAAGAACCTTGGTGGGCAGTTTATACTTATCCACGAATCCCCTTGATATGTATGAATGCGATGCACCAGTATCAAAAAGAACGATTGCAGTAAATGACTTAACCAAAAACTTACCTATTACTGCATCTGGCTGGGCTTCAACCTCCTCCACGTTAACGTGGTTCACCTGTCCCTGTTGAAAGGGTTCGGCTTCTTCCCAGAGCTTCCATTGCCATTTCCATTCTGGGCTTCAGGACATTCATTGGCATAATGTCCGGTCTTCTGACACTTATAACAAGTGACTTGGCTTAGGTCTCTCTTGGCTGGGGTTGATGGGTTGGTACGATTCTGACCGTTGCTCCCCCCATTCCCATTACCATTCTTGGGGCCATTATGATTATGCGAACTCCCTCCTCCATGGGTATGCTGAAAATGTCCTCCCGTTTCGGGGTAAAACGTGGCTTCAGCTGAGCTCCTGAATTGTATTTCCCTTGTCCATACTTCCTCTTGCGGTTCTCAATCTGTTGCTGCTTCCCTTCAATCATAAGAGCACGATCTACCAACTCCTGGTAGTTGTTGAAAGTTGCTACCATCAACTGCATACTCAACTCATCATTCAGTCCTTCCAGAAACTTCTCCTGCTTAGCTGCATCCGTAGCAACGTCATCCGGGGCATAACGTGCTAACTTACTAAAGTCATCCACGTATTGGCCAACTATCCGTCCTCCTTGGCGCAAGTTGTGAAACTCATGCTTCTTCATGGCCATAGCTCCTGTTGAAACATGGGCTATACGGAAAGCCTGCTGAAATTGGTCCCATGTCACCATGGCTATAGGGTAGGTGATAGTGTAATTCTCCCACCATGATGCTACTGGTCCATCCAACTGATGTGCGGCAAAACGCACCTTCTCAGCGTCAGTACATCCTGTAGTGGTTAACTCCCTTCCAATCTTGTGGAGCCAATCATCTGCTACTATAGGCTCAGTGCTACTAGAGAACACCGGCGGATTCAATCTAAGGAAATGGGTTAAGTGATCAACAGGTGGTGGTGGTGGTGGGTTGTTGTTGTTTTTCCCCTGATTCTGATTCTGGACTAGCAACTGCATCAACACATTCTGCTGCTGGATCAACTGAGTGAGCTTTGGTGGAAATGCAAATCCATTGTCACATCTCGGAGGCATCTGATGGGTTTAGAGGGGAGAGATTAGAATAGAATGAGGTCTAATGAGAAAACACTACCCATATGCACATGAGATAAACACAAACATTTCACTCAATCAATCAATCAAGTCATACAATCGGTCTAACTATCGCAAAAGTGCTCGGACTACTCTATTTACATGGTGGAATACTACTACTGATGTGGTGGTCTACTAGAAATATTCCTCGGTTGCAGACTCCATGATATCTGCTCCAGTTCTGTCTTCATAGTCATCATCGCACAGGTCAGAGTCGGTGTCGTCGATGATGATGTAGTCTTCTGGGCGAATCTCCTTGGGTTCTTCGTCTTCTTCTACTGGTGTGGGGCCTCCCATGAATATTCCGATCTTCTTAATCAGGTCGTCATTCTTCTCCACTAGTACGATGATTTCCTCCTCATAACCTTCACGTGTAGCCTTGAGTTCTTCCTCCAGCTCCGTGATTCTTGTCATTGCCTTCTTCAGATCTATCATGCCTGCTCACATCTGGTTTTCCTGACGTCGAATGTGCTGGTTTAACTCCTGGATAAAAGCTGCGATTGATCTATCCTTCCTGGTGCTGATCATCTCCCATTGCTCATCTCGGCGCCCACAAATCTGGTAGATAGTATCCTTGAGATCATTGCGGTAAACTTCTCCAATACGTCCCATGGTGATGTGGGCTGCCATGCTCTTTCCTAGACTCCAGGTTGGTGCATCAAAGGAAAACTCTATGGGCTCGGTGACTGGCGCGAACGTCCTTCCTGGAACTTGAACTTGAATCATCCAGCGCCCCTCTTCGGGTAAAGTGGTATTGTATGTCCCGGTGAAGCTTGGTACTCCGATGTTCAGGTACTTAGTGACTTCCTTCAGGTGGTGTCCAAAGGGTGTATCTTCATCCGGTTGCATGCACTTGTTCCTTGCATCCGCCATCCTAAAAGAGTAGAAAAGATGAGAAGTCAGAAATGAGAAGAGAATAGTGATCTAGGTCTTTATCTTAGTGGTCGTGTCCTACAGTCAGCGTGTGCTCTGATACCATCTTATAGGGACCAGACCTCAAACTGTCCAATCTCTGTGCATCAGTGTCATCCCTGGATCAGTAATGCTGACACGCACAATACTTGAAGGATTTATAACAGAGTAGCAATCACACACTTATTACATCGAATGTATCAAAAGAGAACTTATTACAAAATAATATGGCTTAAGGCCATCTAATAACGATAACAGCGGAAGGCTTGGAAGATAAGTGAGTCCATCAACTCCAACGGCATCACTGAGTATAGAACCACGACCGAAGGCTCCTTACTCGTCGTCTGAAAAGTCTGCAACATGAACGTTGCAGCCCGAAAACGGGTCAGCACATGGAATATGCTGGCAATGTAACACATAGAGAGTAGTGAACAGAAATAGGCTATACTACATGCATATATGGCTGGTGGAAAGCTCTATGGTTACAGTTTTGCTTAAAGCCAGTTTTTCCCTACTGCAAAGGAATAAATTTTATTTAACTATCATGGTGGTTATTAAACATTGAGAGCATAGACACCCTCTCAATCCCAATTAAACATCATCATTAAAACCCAACAAAATTAATTAAAGTCACATGATGAGATTCACATGATAATCCAAGTACTAGATACTCAAGACGTCCATAACCGGGGACACGGCTAACCATGATTAGTTTATACACTCTGCAGAGGTTTGCGCACTTTTCCCCACAAGACTCGATCTCCTCCGTTGGGATTCTCGCACTACATGGTGTTTGAGAAACGGATGACCGAGACATAGTCTTTCAGAAGCGCTAGCACCTTACGATCGGGTAGACCGTTACACCTACTTTCCCCTACATCTGCTAGTCTACCACTGTAAGAGTTCGCACGACTTAATCAACTATGCTAGAGCCCATAGTAGCTTGTGGCTGCACACGGAAGTTTCTAGTATGAATAATCTCATGATCCCTTTGAGCCTGGGTGGCGGTCCATAAAGAAAAACAGGCAATCGCTGGAATACCCAGGTGCCTCAATCCACCCAGATGTGTATTAAAGTTGCCACCTTAAGTTGAACCATTAATTAACATTCTCACATCTGTCATGGATACACTCAAACCCAATCCACGTCTACAAGCATAGCATGGCATAAGCAAACATAGAAGTAACTCCCAGGGTTTGATAATAAAACAGGTAATAGGTACTACCTCATCTACTTCCCAAACCCACATATTAATCAGATCCTATTCATGCAATTGTTTGAGGATTGATCTAATGCAATAAAACTGGGTAGTAAGAGGTATGATCAAAGTGTTACTTGCCTTGCTGATGATCCGCGAAACCTAGAGATTCGAAGTAGCAAGCGGCGCACTCCGGGTACTCTATCGCAAACAAACAAACAAGCATACTATAAGTACTCATCTAATGCACAGGTAAAACTCAAATAAGAGATCTAACCAGAAGGTTCAACTTAAGAACTCCGGTTTGCAAAGGAAACAAATCGAACGAAACAATGAAAGTCAAAAGGTCGAAAGAAAACAAGCTTCGATTACTAATCTGGACCTAAGTCAAATTTTACAGAAGCAAAAACTTGTTTGAGTTGGTTAAACGGCAAGAGGGTTTCGAGACGAAACTCTAGGCACTTGAATCGCCTGATTCCGATAAACGAGCGAAAAGTTAAACTAAAAAGAAAATCGATGAGAAATCACGATCAGAAATAATCGCGGAAAATCCGAGAAAAAGAAAAACCGACGAACAGATTAACGAACAAACGTTCGTTATTTGAAACTAAACGGTGAACTCGTCCGTTAAAATGAACAAACGAGCGAATGCTCGCTAGACAAAAGAACCGATAAAACCGATCTAATAAAAAACCTAGGGTTTTCAAGGAAAACCGGATCGGTTTTCTCCAGAACACCGGCGGCAAACGGCGCGACTACCTCGTCGGACTCCAGCGGCTCGGGGCTTCGGTGGGGCGGGGCGGCATCGATGGCGGGTGCGGTAAGCGGTGGCTGCAGCCGCGAGCGGCGGCTGCGGGAGGCGGGGCAGGGCGAGGTGGCGGGGCGGGGTGGCGGTGCGGGTATTTATGAGAGGGGGGCGAGGTGGCTTGGGGAAGGGGCCATCTCGGGAGGTGTGCTGCTCCCGCACTCGGGCGGTGGCGGCGGCTTCGCTCGGGACTCCGGTCCCGAGCCGGTGCGAGAGACGGTGGTGGCGCGGGCTTGGCCCGGCTCGGCTGGGCCTTCGGCCCAGTCAGGCGCGCGAACAGTTTTTTTTAACAATTCCGCCAAAACTAAGAAAAATTCTAGAAAATAAAATAAAATTCTAAAAATGCCAAAATAAATTTTCACCGCCTAAATAAAATATTTAGAACGAGATGAATATTTTCTTGGCCCTAAAATACAGTTTTGAAAAATGTGCAATTTTTCCTAAATTCAAATGAAACTAGCCAAATCTCCGAAATAAAATCTTATTTGATTTTTTATTAAATCCTCAATATTTCTTTATTTTGGGAAAGTCATTTTATTTCCTCTCTCGTATTTCTATAATGGAAATAATTGAAGATAAAATAAATAAAATCAAATGATCCTGTCTTCAAAATTTGAGAAAACTCAAATATGAAAATAATGAAACCCCCAACTCTCTCCGTGGGTCCTTGAGTTGCGTAGAATTTCTAGATCAGGCCAAAAGCAAATAAAATATGATATGCAGTGATAATCTAATGTATAACATTCCAAATTGAAAATTTGGGATGTTACATTAGCTTCCTCACTAATTGGTCTAGGAATCACTGGAATTGATTTCTGTGATGAACTACTTTCCAATACGGGAGAAGGTATAATTACCTCATCAAGTTCTAGATTCCCCCCAATCACTTCTTTCGAGAGAAACTTCTTCTCTAGAAAGGATCCATTCTTAGCAACAAATATCTTGCCTTCAAATGTGTGATAGAAGGTGTACCCAACAGTTTCCTTTGGGTATCCTATGAAGACGCATTTCTCCGATTTGGGTTCGAGCTTATCAGGTTGAAACTTTTTCACATAAGCATCATAGCCCCAAACTTTAAGAAATGACAACTTAGGTTTCTTGCTAAACCACGGTTCATATGGTGTCGTCTCAATGGATTTGATGGTGCCCTATTTAACGTGAATGCAGCTATCTCTAATGCATAACCCCAAAATGATAGTGATAAATCGGTAAGAGACATCATAGATCGCACCATATCTAATAAAGTACGGTTATGATGTTCGGACACACCATTACGCTGTGGTGTTTCAGGTGGCGTGAGTTGCGAAACTATTCCACATTTGTTTCAAATGAAGACCAAACTCGTAACTCAAATATTTTCCTCCACGATCAGATCGCAGAAGCTTTATTTTCTTGTTATGATGATTTTCTACTTCACTCTGAAATTCTTTGAACTTTTCAAATGATTCAGACTTATGTTTCATCAAGTAGATATACCCATATCTGCCCAAATCATCTGTGAAGGTATGAAAATAATGATACCCGCCGCGAGCCTCAACACTCATCGGATTGCATACATCAGTATGTATTATTTCCAATAAGTCAGTTTCTTGCTCCATTGTTCCAGAGAACGGAGTTTTAGTCATCTTGCCCATGAGGCATGGTTCGCAAGCATCAAATGGTTCATAATCAAGTGATTCCAAAAGCCCATCAGCATGGAGTTTCTTCATGCGCTTTACACCAATATGACCTAAACGGCAGTGTCACATATAAGTGATGACTACAAGTGTGGGGGATCTATCATAGCCTTTTCGATAAGTAAGAGTGTCGAACCCAATGAGGAGCAGAAGGAAATGATAAGCAGTTTTCAGTAAGGTATTCTCTGCAAGCACTGAAATTATCGGTAACAGATAGTTTTGTGATAAGGTAATTTGTAACGAGTAGCAAGTAATAAAAGTAAATAAGGTGCAGCAAGATGGCCCAATCCTTTTTGTAGCAAAGGACAAGCCTGCACAAACTCTTATATAAAGGAAAGCGCTCCCGAGGACACATGGGAATTATCGTCAAGCTAGTTTTCATCATGTTCATATGATTCACGTTCGCTACTTTGATAATTTGATATGTGGGTGGACCGGTGCTTGGGTAATGTCCTTACTTGGACAAGCATCCCACTTATGATTAACCCCCATTGCAAGCATCCGCAACTACAACAGAAGTATTAAGTTAAACCCAACCATAACATGAAACATATGGATCCAAATCAGCCCCTTACGAAGCAACGCATAAACTAGAGTTTAAGCTTCTGTCACTCTAGCAACCCATCATCTACTTATCACTTCCCAATGCCTCCCTCTAGGCCCAAACAATGGTGAAGTGTCATGTAGTCGACGTTCACATGACACCACTAGAGGGATGACAACATACATCTCATCAAAATATCGAACGAATACCAAATTCACATGACTACTTATAGCAAGACTTCTCCCATGTCCCCAGGAACAAAAGTAACTACTCACAAAGCATATTCATGTTCATAATCAGAGGGGTATTAATATGCATAATGGATCTGAACATATGATCTTCCACCAAGTAAACCAACTAGCATCAACTACAAGGAGTAATCAACACTACTAGCAACCCACAGGTACCAATATGAGGTTTGGATACAAAGATTGGATACAAGAGATGAACTAGTGTTTGAGATGAGATGGTGCTGGTGAAGATGTTGATGGAGATTGACCCCCTCCCGATGAGAGGATCATTGGTGATGACGATGGTGATGATTTCCCTCTCCTGGAGGGAAGTTTCCCCGGCAAAACAGCTCCGCTGGAGCCCTAGATTGGTTCCGCCAAGGTTCCGCCTCGTGGCGGCGGAGTTTCTTTTCCCGAAAGCTTGCTTCTGTTTTTTCTCGGACGAAAGACCTCATATAGCAGAAGATGGGCATCAGAGAGCCACCAGGGGGCCCACGAGGCAGGGGGCGCACCCAGGTGGTAGGGCGCCCCCCATCCTCGTGGCCAGGGTGTGGGCCCCCTCTGGTGCTTTCTTCGCTCATTACTTTTTATTAATTCCAAAAATGACTTCCATGAAGTTTCAGGACTTTTGGAGCTGTGCAGAATAGGTCTCTAGTATTTGCTCCTTTTCCAGCCAAGAATTCCAGTTGCCGGCATTCTCCCTCTTCATGTAAACCTTGTAAAATAAGAGAGAATAGGCATAAGTATTGTGACATAATGTGTAATAACAGCCCATAATGCAATAAATATCGATATAAAAGCATGATGCAAAATGGACGTATCAACTCCGCCAAGCTTAGACTTCGCTTGTCCTCAAGCGAATGCCGATATCGAAAAATATGTCCACATGTTTAGAGATAGAGGTGTCGATAAAATAAAATACGGACATGAGGGCATCATGATCATTCTTATGCTAAAGTAACAATTCAATCACAATTTCAAGTATGAATCATAAACTTCATTGAGAACCAACAAACTCTAATCTCAGTAATTGAGGCAATTGCAATTTATCATAACATAGGAAAGAGTCCATATAAGAGCTTTTTAGAAAGTCCACATACTCAACTATCATTTAGTATTTCACAATTGCTAACACTCACACAATATTTATGGGTATGAAGTTTTAATCGGACACAGAGAAAGATATAGGGGCTTATAGTTTTGCCTCCCAAGTTTTTACCTCAAGGGTAATGTCAACAATAATAGTTCATGAAAACTCACATCCAATTAGCTATATTTATCAGGATCTTTCTAACATATTGTGCTTGCCAAAGGATAAAATGTAAAAAGGAAAGGTGAAGATCACCATGACTCTTATATAAGGTGGAAGATAAAAGTAAAAGATAGGCCCTTCATAGAGGGAAGCATAGGTTATCATGCGCTTTTATGGTTGGATGCACAAAATCTTAATGCAAAAGAACGTCACTTTATATTGCCACTTGTGATATGGACCTTTATTATGCAGTCCGTCGCTTTTATTTCTTCCACATCACAAGATCGTATAAAGCTTATTTTCTCCACATTAATAGATCATACATATTTAGAGAGCAATTTTTTATTGCGTTCACCGATGACAACTTACTTGAAGGATCTTACTCAATCCATAGGTAGGTATGGTGGACTCTCATGGCAAAGACGGGTTTAGGGATATTTGGAAGTACAAGTAGTATCTCTACTTGGTGCAAAAAAATTGGCTAGCAAGAGAGGGAAAGGCAAGCTCAACATGTTGGATGATCCATGACAATATAATTTATCTCAGATGGAAGAAAACATAACCCATTACGTTGTCTTCCTTGTCCAACGTCAACTCTTTAGCATATTGCTACCTCTTGAGCACTGCGTTGGTTTTCCCTTGAAGAGGAAAGGGTGATGCAGTAGAGCAGCGTAAGTATTTCCCTCAGTTTTTGAGAACCAAGGTATCAATCCAGTAGGAGGCCACGCACGAGTCCCTCACACCTACACAAACAAATAAACTCCTCGCAACCAACACGATAAAGGGGTTGTCAATCCCTTCACGGTCACCTACGAGAGTGAGATCTGATAGATATGATAAGATAATATTTTTGGTATTTTTATGATTAAAAGAAATAAAGATGCAAGTAAAATAAATGGCAAAGGAAATAACTAAGTATTGGAAGATTAATATGATGGAAAATATACCCGGGGGCCATAGGTTTCACTAGAGGCTTCTCTCGAGAGCATAAGTATTACGGTGGGTGAAAAATTTACTGTTGAGCAATTGACAGAATTGAGGATAGTTATGAGAATATCTAGGTATAATCATGTATATAGGCATCACGTCCAAGACAAGTAGACCGACTCCTACCTGCATCTACTACTATTACTCCACACATCGACCGCTATCCAGCATGCATCTAGAGTATTAAGTTCAAGAGAACAGAGTAATGCTTTAAGCAAGATGACATGATGTAGAGGGATAAACTCATGCAATATGATATAAACCCCATCTTGTTATCCTCGATGGCAACAATACAATACATGCCTTGCTGCCCCTACTATCACTAGGAAAGGACACCGCAAGATTGAACCCAAAGCTAAGCACTTCTCCCATTGCTAGAAAGATCAATCTAGTAGGCCAAACCAAACTGATAATTCGAAGAGACTTGCAAAGATAAACAATCATACATAAAAGAATTCAGAGAAGATTCAAATATTGTTCATAGATAAACTTGATCATAAAACCACAATTCATCGATCTCAACAAACACACCGCAAAAGAAGATTACATAGAATAGATCTCCACAAGAGAGGGGGAGAACTTTGTATTGAGATCCAAAAAGAGAGAAGAAGGCATCTAGCTAATAACTATGGACCCGTAGGTCTGAAGTAAACTACTCACACTTCATCGGAGAGGCTATGGTGTTGATGTAGAAGCCCTCCATGATCGATACCCCCTCCGGCGGAGCTCCGGAAAAGGCCACAAGATGGGATCTCATGGATACATAAAGTTACGGCGGTGGAATTAGGGTTTTGGCTCCGTTTCTGGTGGTTTGGGGGTACGTAGGTATATATAGGAGGAAGGAGTATGTCGGCAGTGCAACATGGGCCCCACGAGGGTGGAGGGCGTGCCTGGGGGGGGGGGGGTAGGCGCGCCCCCTACCTCGTGCCTTCCTTGTTGATTGCTTGACGTAGGGTCCAAGTCCTCTGGATCATGTTTGTTCCGAAAATCACGTTCCCGAAGGTTTCATTTCGTTTGGACTCTGTTTGATATTCTTTTTCTGTGAAACCCTAAAATAGGCCAAAAAACAACAATTCTGGGCTGGGCCTCTGGTAAATAGGTTAGTCCCGAAAATAATATAAAAGTGTATAATAAAGCCCAATAATGTCCAAAACAGGATATAATATAGCATGGAACAATCAAAAATTATAGATACGTTGGAGACGTATCAAGCATCCCCAAGCTTAATTCCTGCTCGTCCTCGAGTAGGTAAATGATAAAAATAGAATTTTTTATGTGGAATGCTACTAGGCATAATTTTAATGTAATTCTCTTAATTGTGGTATGAATATTTAGATCCGAAAGATTCAAGACAAAAGTTTAATATTGACATAGAAATAATAATACTTCAAGCATACTAACTAAGCAATTATGTCTCTTCAAAATAACATGGCCAAAGAAAGTTATCCCTACAAAATCATATAGTCTGGCTATGCTCCATCTTCACCACACAAAGTATTCAAATCGTGCACAACCCCGATGACAAGCCAAGCAATTGTTTCATACTTTTGGTGTTCTCAAACTTTTTCAATCTTCACGCAATACATGAGCGTGAGCCATGGACATAGCACTATAGGTGGAATAGAATGGTGGTTGTGGAGAGGACAAAAAGGGAGAAGATAGTCTCACATCAACTAGGCGTATCAACGGGCTATGGAGATGCCCATCAATACATATCAATGTGAGTGAGTAGGGATTGCCAATGCAAGGGATGCACTGGAGCTATAAGTATATGAAAGCTCAACAAAAAGAAACTAAGTGGGTGTGCATCCAACTTGCTTGCTCACGAAGACCTAGGGAATTTTGAGGAAGCCCATCGTTGGAATATACAAGCCAAGTTCTATAATGAAAAATTCCCACTAGTATATGAAAGTGATAACATAGGAGACTCTCTATCATGAAGATCATGGTGCTACTTTGAAGCACAACTGTGGAAAAAAGGATAGTAGTATTGCCTTTTTTTATCTTTCTCTTTTTTTATTGGGACAATACTCTATGAATGATGATCATCACACTTCTATTTGTTTACAACTCAATGATTACAACACGATACTAGAACAAAGTATGACTCTATATGAATGCCTCCAGCGGTGTACTGGGATAGCAATGATGCATGCGTGACTTATATGAAAGAATTATGAACGGTGGCTTTGCCACAACTAAAATGTCAACTACATGATCATGCGAAGCAATATGACAATGATGGAGCGTGTCATAGTAAACGGAACGGTGGAAAGTTGCATGGCAATATATCTCGGAATGGCTACGGAAATGCCATGATAGGTAGGTATGGTGGCTGTTTTGAGGAAGGTATATGGTGGGTGTATGATACCGGCGAAAGGTGCGCGGTATTAGAGAGGCTAGCAATGGTGGAAGGGTGAGAGTGCGTATAATCCATGGACTCAACATTAGTCATAAAGAACTCACATACTTATTGCAAAAATCTATTAGTTATCAAAGCAAAGTACTACGCGCATGCTCCTAGGGGGATAGATTGGTAGGAAATGACCATCGCTCGTCCCCGACCGCCACTCATAAGGAGGACAATCAATAAATACATCATGCTCTGACTTCTTAACATAACGGTTCACCATATGTGCATGCTACGGGAATCACAAACTTTAACACAAGCATTTCTCAAATTCACAACTACTCAACTAGCACGACTCTAATATCACCATCTCCATATCTCAAAACAATTATCAAGTTTCAAACTTCTCATAGTATTCAACACACTCATAAGAAAATTTTATTATTAATCTTGAATGCCTAACATAATTAAAGAAAATTACAATGCTGTTTTGTAGGACTCCCAAAATAATCTAAGTGAAGCATGAGAGAACAAAAGTTTCAATAAAACAAATCCACCATCGTGCTCTAAAAGATATAAGTGAAGCACTAGAGCAAAAACTATATAACTCAAAAGATATAAGTGAAGCACATAGAGTATTCTAACAATTTCTGAATCATGAGTGTATCTCTCAAAAAGGTGTGTGCAGCAAGGATGATTGTGGAAAACTAACAAATAAAGACTAAAATAATAAAAGACGCTCCAAGCAAAACACATATCATGTGGTAAATAAAAATATAGCTCCAAGTAAAGTTACCGATAGAAGTAGACGAAAGAGGGGATGCCTTTCGAGGCATCCCCAAGCTTTGGCTTTTAGGTGTCCTTAGATTATCTTGGGGGTGCCATGGGCATCCCCAAGCTTAGGCTCTTGCCACTCCTTGTTCCATAATCCATCAAATCTTTACCCAAAACTTGGAAACTTCACAACACAAAACTTAAAGTAGAAAATCTCGTGAGCTCCGTTAGCGAAAGAAAACAAAACACCACTTCACGGTACTGTAATGAACTCAGTCTTTATTTATATTGGTGTTAAACCTACTGTATTCCAACTTCTCTATGGTTTATAAACTATTTTACTAGCCATAGATTCATCAAAATAAGCAAACAACACACGGAAAACAGAATCTGTCAAAAACAGAACAGTCTGTAGTAATCTGTAGCTAACGCAAGATATGGAACCCCAAAATTCTAAAATAAATTTATGGACGTGAGGAATTTATCTATTAATCATCTGAAAAAATAGTTAACTAAATAGCACTTTCCAAATAAAAATGGCAGCAGTTCTCGTGAGGGCTAAAGTTTCTATTTTTTTACAGCAAGATTAAAAAGACTTGCCCCAAGTCTTCCCAACGGTTCTACTTGGCACAAACACTAATTAAACACAAAAAACACAACCAAAATAGAGGCTAGATAAATTATTTATTTATTACTAAACAGGATCAAAAAGCAAGGAATAAAAATAAAATTGGGTTGCCTCCCAACAAGCGCTATCGTTTAACGCCCCTAGCTAGGCATGAAAGCGAAGATAGATCTAGGTATTGCCATCTTTGGAAGGCAATCCATAAGTGGCTCTCATGATTGATTCATAAGGTAATTTAATTTTCTTTATAGGGAAGTGTTCCATGCCTTTCCTTAACGGAAATTGGAATCTAATATTCCCTTCCTTCATATCAATAATTGCACCAATCGTTCTAAGGAAAGGTCTACCAAGAATAATAGGACATGAAGGATTGTAATCTATGTCAAGAACAATAAAATCCATGGGCACATAATTCCTATTTGCAACAATAAGAACATCATTAATTCTTCCCATAGGTTTCTTAATAGTGGAATCCGCAAGGTGCAAGTTTAAAGGGAATCATCAAAATCACGGAAACCTAGCAAATCACACAAAGTCTTTGGAATCGTGGAAACACTAGCACCCAAATCACACAAGGCATAGCATTTATGATCTTTAATATTAATTTTAATAGTAGGTTCCCACTCATCATAAAGTTTTCTAGGGATTAAAACTTCCAACTCAAGTTTTTCTTCATAAGATTGCATCAAAGCATCAATGATATGATTGGTAAAGGCTTTATTTTGACTATAAGCATGAGGAGAATTTAGCACGCATTGCAAGAAGGAAATACAATCTACCAAAGAGCGATTATCATAATTAAATTCCTTGAAATCCAAAATAGTGGGTTCATTAATATTTAAAGTTTTGACTTCTTCAATCCCACTTTTAACAATTTTAGCATCAAGACCTAAAGACTCTAAATTTTTGGAGCGCCTTCTAGGTAAAGGTGGATCATATTCAGTCCCATCATTATCAAGATTCATATTGCAAAACAAATATTTAATAGGGGACACATCAATAACTTTTAGATCTTCATCTTTATGTTCCAAAAAAAATCCGGTTAGCGGCCATCTTATTAACTAAGGTGGCTTGCTTATCCAAAACTTCAACTATTAACTTCTCAAGATGAGCAATCTGAGATTTCAAACCATCAAATTCTTTAGACATATCATAGAGCTCTTTATTCATATAACCCATAAAGCTTTTTTGTTCTTTAAGCTCATTTCTAAAGACATTATTATGCTCAAATTGTAAGACCATAAAACTCCTGACGTTGCTTTCGATCTCTTCTAACCTTTTAAGGTGAAGATCACCAAATCTAGATAGAGCCATTATGACAAGCAAGCAATCCGACACACAAGCAAACAAGAAACGGGCAAAAAGAGGCGAATAGAGAAAGATAGGGAGGATAGAGAGAGAGGGAGAATAAAACGGCAAGGGTGAAGTGGGGGAGAGGAAAACGAGAGGCAAATGGCAAATAATGTAATGCGGGAGATAAGGGTTTGTGATGGGTACTTGGTATGTTGACTTTTGCGTAGACTCCCCGGCGATGGCGCCAAAAATGGCTCATTGTCGGGAGTCCAAATCTTGACTTGACCTTGCGTAAGCCTCCCCGACAACGGTGCCAGAAATCCTTCTTGCTACCTCTTGAGCACTGCGTTGGTTTTCCCTTGAAGAGGAAAGGGTGATGCAGTAGAGCAGCGTAAGTATTTCCCTCAGTTTTTGAGAACCAAGGTATCAATCCAGTAGGAGGCCACACACGAGTTCCTCGCACCTACACAAACAAATAAACTCCTCGCAACCAACACGATAAAGGGGTTTTCAATCCCTTCACGGTCACCTATGAGTGTGAGATCTGATAGATATGATAAGATAATATTTTTGGTATTTTTATGATAAAAAGAAATAAAGATGCAAGTAAAATAAATGGCAAAGGAAATAACTAAGTATTGGAAGATTAATATGATGGAAAATAGACCCGGGGGCCATAGGTTTCACTAGAGGCTTCTCTCGAGAGCATAAGTATTACGGTGGGTGAACAAATTACTGTTGAGCAATTTACAGAATTGAGCATAGTTATGAGAATATCTAGGTATGATCATGTATATAGGCATCACATCCAAGACAAGTAGACCGACTCCTGCCTGCATCTACTACTATTACTCCACACATTAACCGCTATCAAGCATGCATCTAGAGTATTACGTTAAGAGAACAGAGTAATGCTTTAAGCAAGATGACATGATGTAGAGGGATAAACTAATGCAATATGATATAAACCCTATCTTGTTATCCTCGATGGCAACAATACAATACATGCCTTGCTGCCCCTACTGTCACTTGGAAAGAACACCGCAAGATTGAACCCAAAGCTAAGCACTTCTCCCATTACAAGAAAGATCAATCTAGTAGGCCAAACCAAACTGATAATTCGAAGAGACTTGCAAAGATAGCCAATCATACATAAAAGAATTCAGAGAAGATTCAAATATTGTTCATAGATAAACTTGATCATAAACCCACAATTCATCGATCTCAACAAACACACCACAAAAGAAGATTACATCGAATAGATCTCCACAAGAGAGGGGGAGAACTTTGTATTGAGATCAAAAAAGAGAGAAGAAGCCATCTAGCTAATAACTATGGACCCGTAGGTCTGAAGTAAACTAATCACACTTCATTGGGGAGGCTATGGTGTTGATGTAGAAGCCCTCCGTGATCGATACCCCCTCCGGCGGAGCTCCGGAAAAGGCTCAAGATGGGATCTCATGGATACAGAAAGTTACGGCGGTGGAATTAGGGTTTTGGCTCGGTATGTGGTAGTTTGGGGGTACGTAGGTATATATGGGAGGAAGGAGTACGTCGGTGGAGCAATGTGGGCTCCACGAGGGTGGAGGGCACGCCTGGGGGGTAGGTGAGGGAGTCCTAGATTAGGGGGTCCTCGGACAGCCGGACTATATCCTTCGACCGGACTGTCGGGTTATGAAGATACAAGATTGAAGACTTCGTCCCGTGTCCAGGTGGGACTCTCCTTTGCGTGGAAGGCAAGCTTGGCAATTCGGATATGTAGATCTCCTCCCTTGTAACCGACTCTGTGTAACCCTAGCCCCCTCCGATGTCTATATAAACCGGAGGGATTAGTCTGTAGGACGAGAACAAGCCTAATCATAGGCTAGCTTCTAGGGTTTAGCCTCTACGATCTCGTGGTAGATCAACTCTTGTAATGCTCATATCATCAAGATCAATCAAGCAGGAAGTAGGGTATTACCTCCATCGAGAGGGCCTGAACCCGGGTAAACAATGTGTCCCTCGCCTCCTGTTACCATCCACCTTAGACGCACAGTTCGGGACCCCCTACCTGAGATCCGCCGGTTTTGACACCGACATTGGTGCTTTCATTGAGAGTTCCACTGTGTCGTCACCATAAGGTTTGATGGCTCCTTCGATCATCGGCAATGATGCGATCCAGGGTGAGGTTTTTCTCCTCGGACAGATCTTCGTATTCAGCGGCTTTGTACTGCGGGCCAACTCTCTTGGCCATCTGGAGCTGATCGAGAGCTACGCCCCTGGCCATCAGGTCAGGTTTGGAAGCTTGAACTATACTACCGACATCCGCGGAGACTTAATCTTTGACGGATTTGAGCCCATGTTAGGTGCGCTGCACAGTCAGGACGAGCATGACTTAGCTCTGCCGCCGGATGCGGGAGATCACACCTGTGGCAACTCTGGCCCTCAATCCGGAGCAGATCGTGCCGTCCGAGGACGGGTGGATGGACCCCGCCACGGAGGCCGCACACCCAGCGGCGATAGAGCCGAATACTGACTTCACCTCCTATGAGACGTGTGTTGCCGAACCCTTGGATTCGTTCCCGGCCACAGGCTCCAAACCGCCTGCGTCCGTGCCTATCGAATCTGATTGGGCACCGATCATGGAGTTTACCTCCGCAGATATCTTTTAGCACTCACCCTTCGGCGACATGCTAAATTCATTGAGGTCTCTCTCCTTGTCAGGAGACCCTTGGACGAACTATGTCCGGCTTGGGTGGGAAGCGGACGATGAAGAAATTCATTCCCCACCCACCACCCACTTAATAGCCACTGTCGACAACTTAACCGACATGCTTGATTTTGGCTCCTAAGACATCGACGGTATGGACGACGATGCAGGAGAAGAACAGGAACCACCGCCCACAGGGTGCTGGACAGCCACTTCATCACATGATATATACATGGTGGATACATCCAAAGAAAGCAATGATGAGGAACGGAATGATGCAGCGGAGGATAATCCCCTCGAGAAGCAACCAATGCGATGACGTAGGCGCCGCTCCAAACCCCGCCTCGGCAAAAACAGCGATAATAGCGCAAGAAAGAATAATACCCCGGTCGACTCCAAAGCAAACGACAACCACATGGACCCAGCGACAGAGCAGGATGGACCAGCGGACGGCGAACATAGTACGGATCCACTGTCCGATCACGGCGACACTGAGGGTAAAGCTCATCAACTTGTCTCCGGAGAAGAGAACAACCCGGACGACGATGCACACATCATCCGGAAAGGCACTTGGAGCAAGAGGACCTCCATAGAAGGCTTATTGCCACCGCGAGGAGTCTGAAGAAGCAGAAGCAAAGGCTTAAGGCCACGCAAAATACACTCAACAGTAGATGGAGCAAAGTGCTCGGCACTGAAGAAAAGTATGGTGGCAGCCGCCACACAAAGAGCTATCTAAAGCGCAAGCTGCTACCCGAATTCGATGACGAGGCTTTAGAGCCTATATAGCCGAAAAATAAAATGGTCGGTCAGCCGGATCAACCACCCCGTGGCCGCGATAGGGCGGCTAACGATGTCGCACATAATTCAACACACGATTTATGTGAGGACTTGCACCAAAAAGCCGGTATGACCAGGTCCATCTATGGATCTAGGAAGCGCACTCCGACACAGAATCAAAACCGAACACTACAACCGTCAGAATGTCATGACACATCCAAATACAGGGGTGTCGGGCACCCCCTATTCTTCACCGATGAGGTTCTGGATCACGAATTTCCATAAGGATTCAAACCCATGAACATAGAGGCATACGACGGAACGACATACCCTGGGGTCTGGATTGAGGACTTTATCCTTCATATCCACATGGCTCGTGGAGATGATCTCCATGCCATCAAATACTTACCCCTCAAGTTGAAGGACTAGCTCGGCACTGGCTGAAGAGCCTCCCCAAAAACTCAATTGGAAGTTGGGAAGAGCTTGAAGATGCTTTTAGGGCTAACTTTCAAGGGACCTATGTCCGACCTCCGGATGCAGATGATTTAAGTCATATAATCAACAGCCCGGAGAGTCAGCCTGAAAGCTTTGGAATAGATTCCTCACTAAGAAGAATCAAATTGTTGACTGCCCGGACGCCGAAGCCTTAGCGGCTTTCAAACACAGTGTCCGGGACGAATGGCTCGCCACCTCGGCTAGGAAAAACCAAGGACAATGGCAGCCCTAACAAGCCTTCAGACCCGCTTTTGCGCGGGCGAAGATAGTTGGCTGGCCCGTAGCGGCACCAGCAGCCCAGGCACATCCGAAGTCAGGGATGGCAATGGAAAACCACGACGCAATAAAAGCAAGCGTCAAAACAATGAAGACAGCCCAGACAACACGACGGTAAATGCCGGATTCAGGAGCTCTCGACTCGGTCAACGGAAAAAGCCATTTAAAGGTAGTAGAGATGGACCGTCTAGCCTAAACAAGATTCTAGACAGATTATGTCAGATTCATGGCACCTCCGACAAACCCGCAAATCACACCAACAGAGAATGCTGGGTGTTCAAGCAGGCCGGCAAGCTAAACGCTGAACACAAGGGGAGGGAGACACCAAGCAAAGACGACGATGAGCCTCGCCAGCCGAACACTAGGGGACAGAAAAAATTCCCACCAGAGGTCAAAACAGTGAACATGATTCACGTAACAAAGAGGAGGAGAAAACGCGCACTCCAAGACATATGCGTCGTGGAGCCCTCTACTCCCAAGTTCAACACTTGGTCGGCCTGCCCGATCACTTTTGATCACGGGGATTACCCGACTAGTATCCGGCACGGAGGATCGACTGCCTTGGTACTAGACCCAATAATTGACGGATACCATCTCACCCGAGTCCTTATGGACGACGACAGTAGTCTTAATCTGATATATCAGGACACGGACACAGTCCGCAAAATGGGGATAGACCCGACAAGAATCAACCAAAGCAATACTACCTTTAAAAGAGTAATACCAGGCCCAGAAGCCCGCTGCACGGGCTCTCTAGTACTAGAGGTTGTATTCGGTTCTCCCGACAACTTCCGAAGTGAAAAGTTAACCTTCGACATCGCTCCATTCCGAAGCGGCCATCAAGCACTACTTGGAAGAACGACCTTCGCTCGTTTTAGTGCAATAACGCATTACGCTTATCTTAAGCTTAAGATGCCCGGTCCACGTGGCATCATCATAGTTAGCGGAAACATAGAACGTTCCTCACATGCGGAAGAATGTGTGGCGGATTTAGCAGCCGAACACTGAACGCCCTCTCCAACCAGAATAAATGATCGGTCGTCAAGACCGCGGACACGGCTAGACGAGTCCGACGCACCACTAGCTATAACAACTCAGATAAACCTAAGACTGGGTCGATGGATATACCCCCCAATAGGTGGTGGTAGGGGCATCCCACATGTAAAAAGGACTACAGTTCGGCTTGATCTTATTTACATTGAATTTTAATGGTTTATTAAGAATAACCAATTTTTCTCACGAAAACTTTCACCTAGGCTTTTCTCTCTTACAGATGATAATCGTGCTACACCCTTCCAGGATATGGCACAACGGAGACACACACACATACGTGCAGCAGGGCCCCGTTCAAAGGTTTCTTTTTAGATTAAGACCCTGTGTAAACCTTTTTACTGTCTCTTGTTGCTTCACACCCTCAATATACTCAACATAACCAAGAGTGATGCTGGCGTATTGACATTTCATCATGTCAGACTAATGCACGTACCTGGAAATTCAAGGCTTATTATCGAGGGTGTTACTCAGCCCAGTATACGTTGTAAAGACCGAATACCTTCGGGAGTGTTCGGCATCGCGAGTTTGGCCTTATATGCATCAACTCTGAATCATGTCTTTGGTCAATAGTTGGGTTTGCCCGGCTCCCGTGTTTTGCTACCTTACGTTACGCTCTATCAGCTAAGGTGGCACCGGGAGAACTACTGCGATTGTGCCCTGGTTCATCTAGATGAGCACCTCAGTAGAGAAAGCCGAAAACTGACTGTCATGATAAAGCGCAAGACTGGTCAACCACTCGAGGACTCAGCTAAATCTTCGTGATTCCTCTGCATTAACGAAGGACCGGTTTCCCGGTCATGTATGTACGCGCACCGTATTCAGATAAGCGCGGAAGTACCAGGGGCTATATAGTAGCCCCACCGTCAAAATCCTCTGGCTAAGTGAAAGTGTTAAAGCAATACAATCCGATTTCCTTGTTTGCGGCGCTATCACCTCCTTAATGGACCAAGACGTTGGATCAAGTGTGAATACGCGCTTTTCTGAACACCCCCACATTATTTGCGTGGGGGCTGAAGCCGACGACTGCAAACTTTCAGGTTATATACATACATAAACGGCCGCACATGAGGTATCATAATACTTTCAGGAAAAAGTATAAACACAGACTTTATAAGCCAAATAGCATTGTTTTTACAATTGGGATACATGTCACTTGAACATGATACTCTTCGAGCACTGAGCCTCTATTAAACGAGTGCCTTCTAGGACTTCTTCAAAATAGTGCTCGACCGAGACCTGGCCTACGACGGGTCCCCAGGTTGCAATAGTGGTGGCATCCGTCTCTGCCCAGTATGTATTAACACGGGCAAGAGCCATCCGCGCACCCTCTATACACGCCGACCTCTTTACAACATCGATATGCGGCACAACACCAAGGAATCGTTGCACTAAACCAAAATAACTATTCAGCCTTGGTCCTTCCGGCCAAAGATGATCCACGACAAACCTCATGGCAAGCCCGGACAACCTATGGAGCTCAGCCCACTCGGCCATTTGCTCATTTAACAGCAGCGGACGCGTTGGAGCACTGAACTGCGACCAGAACAACTTTTCCACTTCGTGATCTTTTTGATCTTTGAAAAACTCAATCGCATTAGCAACACTCATTGCCAGGTCCGAATACGCGTCTGCAGCACTCCATAATTGATCCAGAGGGGCATACTTCGGATCTCCGAACTTCGTCTGCAACAAAAAGGGCTTCCCAGCCGTGATACCTCTGGCTTGACGAAGCTCCTCCTTCGCCGCTCTGATTTTAGAGCGGGTCTCCTTGGCTGCTACCATGGCTTTCTTCAGGTCCGCCGCTTTCGCTTAGCTTTCCTTTTCAAAAAGCTCATACCGGTCGACGACATCCTTCAGCTCAACGGCCATCTTGGCTATTTTATCTTCGCTCTGGCGATGAGCAGCCCGTTCGGCTCTTAACTCTTCGCCCGCCTTTAGGGCGGCCGCATCACTCCTCCTGGCTTGTTCCTTGGCTCGGGCAAGTTCCTCCCGAAGGGTCTCCGCGGTGGCAGCTCCATCTGCAGTCACAACATATTATAGATACTAGCATCATGCTCCTCTTAATATTTTTTGACCACCCGAAAATACATACCATGTGCCTCGTCAAGCCGCTTGTTCACAAGCGCAATGTCAGCATCTTCCACGTCAAGTTGCCAGCTAAGTCCGGCAAACTCAGCAGTCTGGCCAGCCACCGGACCGTCAGCCGCCTGCACATGAAAGCAGCGCGATCATTACCTGGGACTACGATCCTCTGTTTGCCGCCTCTGGACAGCAACCAGAGTCTCAGGGGCTACTATCTGTATAGAGCACACCCAGCATGTGCGGTACCGTAAAAAATTTATATATTACTTTGCGTACCTCAAAGCCTCTTAGCATACTCATAAAAGCTTCATGCAACCCACTCCTGGCAGATGAAATCCTCTCAACCACCGTACCCATTAAAGTACGATGCGCCTCTGAGATAGCCGCTTGCTCCAAAAGACCCATCAGTCCGTCTGGTTGTGCACCGGACAGTCCTGGACTTTTTCTGTTGCTCTTCTTAGGAGACGAATGCTTCGGACTTCGGGTGGCCGAAGGTTACCTTCTGGCCTCGGTGGATTAGGAGAAATCCTCCGTGATGACACCTCAGGGTCGTCCGCCCCAGGAGGCAGGGAGACATGGGGAGGCGTTTCACTCTCCATCATCTCCGGAAGAAGATCCCCCGAAGACGAACTCTGTTGAGAAGGGGTATGAGCCGGACTGCAAGATATATGTCTCGGTTATTGTCCTCGGAGATAAAGCAGGATATATTTACCAAAAGTACTCTTGATTCAATTACAACTCAGTAGAGGGCTGGCCCCCTTGCGGGCACTGTGCGGTAAGGACGCCCTCCGGGGCAGGCCCCCCTGGCGAAGGTTTCTTCCCTCGTTTGTAAACCTTCGTTTCCAAGTCTTTAGGGGCGGTCCTTTTCCTTCCTTGGGGAGAGGGGATTCTAGATTCTTCTCCCCGATTATCCTCCTTCGCGGAGACACTTATTCCCCCGCTTTGGATGAGTAATGCGTGCGGCCCGCTTTCGGCTTCTTTATCCCTCCCTTTATCTTCCCCTGATGGCACTGGATAAAGTGCGTGCTCAAGCATCCGGGCTAGTACAGGATCCAGTGAGCCTTCGGGAAGGGGGGACGAACACCTGATCATCTTCGCCTTTCTTATCCAGTCCTGGCCAGGAGCAATTTTTTCAGAATGATGTTATGACAAATGAAAAGATGAAGTGTTTGGCCACATAATTACTTACATGGGTATCTGGACGATTGCAGTTTAGACCCGCATCCTCGGTGGTGTCCGGACACTTTATTCGTGATCCGAAGAACAATCCATACATCCCTTCGAGCGTCATGCCGAAGAATTGCTGAATAGTTTGCGGTCCTTCCAGGTTGAACTCCCACATACAGAGAGATCGACGTTGGCATGGCAGGACCCGACGAACTAGCATAACTTGCATTACCTTAACGAGACTAACATCCCTCTTGAGGAGATCTCAAATGCGACTTTGCAATGTCGGCACGTCATTAACTGGCCCCCAGTCCAGCCCCTTGTTGACCCATGACGCCAGT